>NC_053025.1:180153860-180375765 GCF_003073215.2 Triticum urartu | reverse complement strand
GATCATCGAATACAATATGACACTTCCTGCTAAATTTCTTCAGCTGTAAATCTGAGAATGTACTTCTCTTTATGTAATTAAGTTTGGATTACTAGATCTTATGCAAATGCCATTTTTTGTTCCTTAATCAGTCCGCCTGTGGAGCTCCACATACAGACGTTGGATGTGTTCGATGATGGAGCTACCTGCGTTGGCTGTGTTGCCGGGTAGGCTGACTATTTTTGTTAGTTCTGAAATGCACAGATGCTAATATATAAGTATATATCGCTACTGCTGGGAGCTGCTGTTTATTTATAGACAACTCCTGAATTTAGTATGTCAATATTTTTTGACCTATTTTTGTTCTTGTTACTCATTAAAAATATTAGTTTTCTTGCTCAAAATCATCTTACAATGTTTCATGTTACCACAGATCATGGCAAGGAATAAATTTTACAACCAAAATCATATTCTACCAACTTATTTGGTGCATATTATCATTTAGCAGTACGCTGGCTGTGCCTTCCTATGATAAATGGAGATCTTAGATGTACTATTGTTCCGTCAGGCATTGAACCTATCAATGACTGACCATGAAAGATATGTGTAGCTCTAATTTTCTCCATATGTTTCTGTTTTCAAGGATAATTCTTAATCCTTTTGGAATTACCATCTGTAAACATGTTTGGAATTATCATCTATGTAGATCTGTGCAGATTCAAATCTCTTCATATTTATATCAAAGAGTTTGTTTTTCGAATGGTCGTCATGTATACTAAACTCCCTGCCCCCCTCTCATGTCACATGTGTTGTTCACTTGCCATCAGTGAGCTCCATAAAACACGACTACAGGGTGCAGAATGCTTGCCGCTTAGTTAACGTTGTAGACATGTAACACTATAATGTTGGACAATAAATGAATTCGACTACATCCAAACGAACTTATCTTGCTTCCAAGAAGAGTAAAATCATCTTCAATAACTTCCTGTACTTTGCTTATATTCATGTTTCTCAACATGTTTGGAATGTAGTTTCCCCCCAAAATGCAGTATTTACCTTCCATTTGAAGCATAGGGTGCAATTTTTATCAGTTGTTGTCTGAAACCCCACTTCCCTGGTAAAAACGCTATCCACCTTCAAATATACTCCCTCCGTAAAAATATATAAGCTTTACGGAGGGAGTATACAAGTTCTCTGATACGGTAGTCGTGGGAAGACTATATTTTTGGTTTACATTGTAAATGATTTGAGTGACCACAAATGTGACTTTCTTTTTTGTTTCTTTTCAGTTTTCAGCTCCTAGATGAGAAGGCAAGGATGTACTTGAGCAATATGAGAAGACCCAGTTCCATTATCTCAGAAGCCAGAAGTCTCCCATTTACTGACTTTGGTACTATTTTTTTAAAGAATGGTCAATCCGCTATCAGCACCACGATTATGTGTCAATTGTAGATTCTTAATTGCTTAGAATTATTTTATTTGTTTGATTCCTTCTGTTGATATTTATTCAACAACAAAATATTTTCAAGATTGGTCGGTGTGAGGATCAAACATGTGAATGGATGTGGCATCAAGCTAAGTCTGTTGATACCTTGCTCACCTTTTTTTGCTTTGAGTGGGTTATGACTTACTTTCTGATTGTTGTTTGTGAGAAAATACCACCTCTGTTTGTCTCTCTGAATTATCATTGGTCATTGCGACAAGGGTGATTCAGAGTTGTAGGTTGTATGCTGGTCTAATATGGCAGGTCCCACAAAGAAAACATACAAGGTTAGTAGCTTCAACAACTGAAACATACTAAGGTTTTTCATGCAACTGCATGGTTCCTATTATTTGTCTATTATAATTAATGAAAAAATAATGTCAAGGTCCCTCAAGTTGTAGGGAGTTGTGTAGTTCAGATGTGCACGGGAATGGGCTCACTGGGATCTTGGTAGGAGGTGAATCTTGTGGTCATGAGCCTGGACATCACGCTGGGGCGCTTCCTAGGGAGGTGCGTCCGTGCGTTGTGCTTGGATGGCGAATCGAGATGAGGCTTAGTGGCTGCTCGCCTCTCTGAATCACGGATACGAAACTTGGTGGTTGTTCACCTAATGGAGATCGAAAATGGCATCGAGTTATTTTATGGGCTAATTGTTGTGAGTGCCAACGATTTCGTTTTGACCATATAGGACCAGCCTATGTCATTGCCGGTAGCAACGATATAACAACCTAAACGTCGCTGATACCAAATACTCATCTGTTTCTAAATATACGTCTTTTTAGACATTTCAAATGAATTACAACATATCGGATGTATATAGACATATTTTAGAGTGTAGTTTCATTTATTTTGCTTCGTGTAGTCATTTGTTAGTCTTTAAAAAGACTTATATTTAGGAATGGAAGAAGTACAAAGTAATACTTCTGGAATTTTTGAACTGAAGGTTATATAATTAAGTTTTCTAAAGGAAGTGTTGATATTTATATATTTCAATAGAAAACAACATTAGTCAGTTCCATCTTGATTATATTTATAGAATCCAGCCGTGTCCCCCCCCCACCCAAAAAAAATTTCAGCCTTGTTCAACTCACCGACACCCGTCAGTGATGCACAAGGAGAGCTTGGAGTCTGGCTCTTGCTCCATAGTAAAGGGCACAACTATACCTAAACCGACAGGGCGATTACATCAGCGGAAGCAATGTGTTCACAAATTACATGATCGTGTGTGTGGATCGTTTCTCCCGGTGCAAAATTACATTTGTATGCGTGGATCGTTTTTCCCGGTGCAACGCACGGGCACCTTTACTAGTAACTAGTTAACCTAATTAACTATTGTTAATTAGTCAAACAGTCGCTGACAGGTGGGACCCGCCTGTCAGGTTGACCAGGTCAACGGTCAATGTTGACTGCTGATGTCATGCTGACGTCAGCATGAATTATTCTGGATAATGTTGAACTAAAATAATTAAATAAATGCTAAAAACGATTTAAATCTTTTAAAATCAATATAAAATAAATCGTAGCTCGGATGGAAAAACTTTGTACATGAAAGTTGCTCAGAACGACGAGCAGAATTTGAATACGTAGCCCGTTTATCCACCACGCATCCATAGCATAGCGAACACGCAACTTTCCCCCTTCTATTCATCTGTCCGAAAACCTGAAACATCGGGGATATTTTCCCGGATGTTTCCCGCCTTCACCGGTATCACCTCATACTGTGTTAGGTCACCCCTAGCACCGCGCATTGCCATGTTATGCTTTGTGTTACTTTGTTTGCTCTGTTATTTATTGTGTTCCCCCTTCGTTACTTCTTTCCGATAGACCCCGAGACCGCTGCCGGTACCCCTGATCGACTATGGTGTTGACGACCCCTCCTTCTTGCCAGAGCAACCAGGCAAGCCCCCCCTCTCGATCACCAGATATCGCCTACTCTTCCCTCTACTGCTTGCATTAGAGTAGTGTAGCATGTTATTGCTTTCCGTAAATCCTATTCTGATGCATAGCCTGTCATTGTTGCTACAGTTATTGATACCTTACCTGCAATCCTAAATGCTTAGTATAGGATGCTAGTTTATCATCAGTGGCCCTACATTCTTGTCCGTCTACCATGCTATACTATCGGGCCGTGATCACTCGGGAGGTAATCACGGGTATATACTTATACATATTATATGATACCTGTGGTGACTAAAGTCGGGTCGGCTCATAGAGTACCTGCGAGTGATTCACGGATTGGGTCCGAAAGGACGTTTGTCCCGACGGCCCTCTGAGTGGATCTTTGTGGCGGAGCGATAGGGCAGGTTGAGACCGCCTAGGAGAGAGGTGGGCCTGGCCCTGGTCAGCGTCCGCGGTTATTTCAAAATAATACGCTTAACGAGATCTGGGTATTTGATCTGAGTCTGGCCACTGGCCTATACGCGCTAACCAACTATGCGGGAACAGTTATGGGCACTCAACGTCGTGGTATCAGCCGAAGCCTTCGTGACATCAGTGACTGAGCGGTGGGCGCCGGTTGGACTGGAACACCTGCTCTTGTATAAGGGAGGCTAGGTCTGCTCGCCGGCCACCCACATACGCAACGTGCAGGTGTGCAATGGGTGATGGGCCTAGACCCCTGGGCCATAGGATTTAGACCGGTGTGCTGACCTCTCTATTGTGCCTAGGTGGGGTTGCGACGTTTTGATCTTCTGAGGCCGGGCATGACCTAGGAAAGTGTGTCCGGACAAAGGGGATCGAGCGTGTTGGGAAATGCGGTGCATCCCTGCAGGGAAATTAATCTATTCGAATAGCCGTGATCTTCGGTAACAGGACGACTTGGAGTTATACCTTGAACTTATGACAACTATAACTGGATACTTAATAAAACACACCCTTCCAAGTGCCAGATACAACCCGGTGATCGCTCTCTAACAGGGCGACGAGGGGAGGATCGCCGGGTAGGATTATGCTATGCGATGCTACTTGGTGAACTTACCATCTACTCTCTTCTACATGCTGCAAGATGGAGGTGGCCAGAAGCGTAGACTTCGACAGGACTAGCTATTCCCCCTTATTCCGGCATTCTGCAGTTCAGTCCACATATGATACCCCTTTTCCATTTGATACCAATGCATACATATGTAGTGTAGCTCCTTGCTTGCGAGTACTTTGGATGAGTACTCATGGTTGCTTTGCTCCCCCCTTTTCCCCCTTTCTATACCCTATTGTTGCGACCAGACGATGGATTCCCGGAGCCAGACGCCACCGTCGATGACGACTCCTACTACTCTGGAGGTGCCTACTACTACGTGCAGGCCGCTGACGACGACCAGGAGTAGTTTAGGAGGATCCAGGGAAGGAGGTCTGCGCCTCTTTCGATCTGTATCCCAGTTTGTGCTAGCCTTCTTAAGGAAAACTTGTTTAACTTATGTCTGTATTCAGATATTGTTGCTTCCGCTGACTCGTCTATGATCGAGCTCTTGTATTCGAGCCCTCGAGGCCCCTGGCTTGTAATATGATGCTTGTATGACTTATTTTATTTGTAGAGTTGTGTTGTGATATCTTCCCGTGAGTCCCTGATCTTGATCGTACACGTTTGCGTGTATGATTAGTGTACGGTCAAATCAGGGGCGTCATAGTGCAGGAGTTGTTTACATGGTGTTGCGTGGTTCTCCTACTAGTTTGATAACCTTGGTCTCATCACTGAGGGAAATACCTACCATAGTTGTGCTGCATCATCCCTTCCTCCTTGGGAAAATACCAACGTAGTTCAAGCCGCATCATTCATCCACCGCCCCGGATGAGGATCCATCATCGATCTCGTCATCCCGCCGGTTCAGCCACCCCGACCTCTGCCTCTAAGGAGCTGCCCCGACGCCCCCCTCGCCTCTCGCGCCACCTCCATTCACATAGCGCCATCTTCACCTGCACCACCAAAAGAGCAGCACCATCACCGATTCCTCAGATGAAGGTGAGGCCTAATCGGCACCACCAAAGAGATACTACACTAATCGCTGTATTTTATTCTTGATTCGACCTCACGGTGCTGCCGGCGCTCGATCCCCGCCATGGCGTGGCTCCATCTACAGCGGCAGCGCAGGCCACTTCCTCCATCGCGTCGCTCCCTCGGTGGTGACGTCTACATCAGTCGGAGCTGCTATTGCTACTCCGGCTCTCATTGGTCCTGCTGCTGCTGCTCGCTCACGCTGTTGCTCTACTCTTGCTCTCGGTCCCCTGCCTGGTCTGCTCTGGCTCTTGCTTGCGCTGCTGCTCTTGCTCTTGATCTCGGTCCTCTGCCTGGTCTGCTCTGGCTGTTGCTCGTGGTGATGCTCTTGCTCTTGCTTGCGCTGCTAATCTACTCTTGCTCGAGCTGCTGCTACACAAGGAGCAGCTCTGGCTCTCACTCGTGCTCCTGCTGCTGCTACCCGAGATGCTGCTACACGACCAGCTGCCCCGGCTCTCGCACGCGCTGCTGCTCTGGGCGCTGCTGCTGCTCTGCCCCAGCTGCTCTCTAGTAGTATGGTAGGAGCGGCTACTGATTTAGATCACTGCTACTCTACGACTAGTGCTCAAGCGGCCTAAACTGTTAGTGCATGACTTTTCTGCTACTAGTGCATTTAGTTTCGACAGTAACATTCAGTTTCAATAGAAAAATTCAATGTCGACAGTAAAATTCAGTTTCGACAGTTAAATACAGTTTCAACAGTTAAGTTCAGAGATGAGCGGCTGATGTATTTTACATCTAGTGCTTTTTGGTTATGTATTTTACATCCTCTACCGGAGATGCTATTAGAATACCACTTTAGGTTAACATTGTCTCTCTTGTCCTGCTTCAGCCTCGCCGTCGTACACCTCACCGGAGCTGCTCCAATGACGAAACCCTCCATCACAGTGCAGCAGTACCCTTGGCTCCATCTCCAGGCGCCTAAGATCTTCTTCCCCTCCCCCAACTGCCACATCAGCCGCAGTATCCTCAGCGACCAACCCAATGATGCTAATATCGACATGGCTTCGCCAAAGAGGTTGTACACTTGTTGCATCGTTTTTTACTCGACATGTTATATATATTGTCCACTGAGCACACATAGTAACGTGAAATACGATTAGTTTCAAATATATAACAAGAAGTGAGGTTCCAAACAACTTATATATCCATGATGGACTCTCTCGAAAGCCATCATTATTATTTCTGCGCGTTTGAGTTGTGCATGTGTAGATGGGCCTAGGAGTTCAGTTAATAGGGAAGTGGCGTGGGTCCAAAGTAGTACAAGTAGCACAAAAACATTTTTGGAGTGTAGGCTCTTGCCTGTTCAAGCCTGCCTACTAGAATTGCCAGTGGTTGAAAGTGAAGGAAAACATAGGAATTGGAAAGTTTCCTATGGTACTACTATTAATGCATTTGGTTCAAAGGAATGGAGCAAATGAAAACTGTAGGATTTGTTCCTTTGGTGTCTCTTTCAAAGAAAAACCGTAGGATTTTCATATCCACTTGGACCTCCTTTTCAAATTCCTATTCATGAAGAACAAGACTAAGTGATATTAGCATAATAGCATTATAATTGTACATTTTCTCGTGGTTTGAATTAATTTGACCATGCTTCTTTGCATTCCTGTGGCCTTCCAATTTCTGTGAACCAAACACCCAGACTGACAGAAATCATGTGATTTTAAATTCTTTGTTTTGCACATGCATTCCTATCCTATTACTATGTGTTTCCTATCCCCACATTGTTAGAATCCTCATTTTCAAACGAGTCCTTACAGAATTACTTCTGTTACAGATAGTTGTCAAAGAAAACTTTGTGTGGTTTTTCCTGCTCCTGCTGTGCCGTCATCCATCCCAGCTCAGCTGCTCCAACGACAGAAGGGTCCACCATAGCAGGGATCCACCCTCCAGACTATCTTTCGCCACCTTAGATCTTCTTCCCCGCCGCCGGCAGCCATGACAACTGCATTACCATCATCAACTGAGCAGATGACCTCGAGGACTACACGGGTCTGCAAGAGAGGTCGCACTCTTTCGTGTCTGCTTACGTTATGCATCGCTTAATATTACATGCTACTTTATCATCCTGTTCACCAATTAGACTCTGAGTCAGCTCCAAACTAATGCTCAAACTTGAGTTTTTAAATGGTTGTGGGGTACATATCGGGGCTGCAATCAATAGTATATGTCTACTATCTAGTTAATCTATGGTGTCTACTATGAGTTTCATGTTGGGTAGGAAACAAACAGTAAAGAAGCCATTATTTGTATTTTTAACTAAAGCCATTATCTGCCTTCTATCATTGGTTTTGGGTCTATCCACAGGTTGCTACCATCACTCTGGATTTCTGCATGCAGTCCTTACATAATCTCACTATGTTTTATTCCTATGTAGGTCAGTTATTGCACACAATGGAACTGAACATGTAGAGCAAAAGAGACGAGCCTTGTGTGGCAATAAAATTTTATGCGGACGTCGCTCCATGGTGGGCGCAAAGCCAACCCCCCTCCACCCATTTCAGATTGTAATCAAGAGGAAGATAAATGTTCTGAGGGGGATTCAGAAGGAGCAGACCACTCCTATTTCACCCCTGAGGTCTTCACTCTAACTTGGCATGCTGATGTTGGTCATATCATGCATATGGTGCCTTGCATTGCTTACTTTATACATCAAATATGTCATCTACTTAGTTTAGACATGCTTTGTGTGAATGCCATCTGTTTAGTTTCTTTATCGTACATGTGAATTATGCAATGCTGTCTTGTTTAGCCAGGCATCACATATGTGAATTTTGCAATGCCATCCTGCTTAGCTAGTCATTTTATATGTGAATTATATCATGCCATCCTTTTTTCATTACGTATTACATTTGTCAACAATGTTAGTACATTCAACTACTCTTCGTGTGCATTAGCCATTTGACATGGTGATGGAAAAATCTGGAGTGAAAACAAGGTCTTCAGAGCAGACTATGCTATCTGATGAAGCGCATATCTCGCTGGTTATGGATAGCTCCTTAGAGGAGGATTCAGAGATAGATGACCAATCCTATCCCCCCCCCGAGGTGTATGCTCTAACTTGGCAGGGTTATGTTGCTCATATTGTGCGTATGGTGTCTCGCATTGCTATGTCATTTGCTTAGTTTAGACATGCTTTGTGTGAATGCCACCTTTTTAGTGTCTAATTACCATATATGTGAATTATGCAATGCCATCTTGTTGCAAGACATTATATATGTGAATTATGCAATGATATCTTGTTGCAAGGCATTATATATGTGAATTATGCAATGCCATGTTGTTTAGCCAATCATCATATATGTGAATTATATCATGCTATCCTTTTTGTATTATGTATTACATTTGTCGACAACATTTGTATATTCAACTACTCTTCCTGTGCATCAACCATTTGAAGCGGTGATGGAAGTATCTGGAGTGAAAACAAGGTCTTCAGAGCAGACAATGCTACCTGATGAAGCAGACATCTTGCTGGTTACAGATAGCTCCTTAGAGGAGGATTCAGAGACAGACGACCAATCCTATTTCCCTCCTGAGGTCTATGCTCAAACTTGGCAGTGTTATATTACTCATATCATGCATATGTTATCTTGCATTTCTTAGTTTTTACATCATATATGCGATTGACATCTTCTTACTTGCTTAGTATATAAATAATATAATTGAATTATATCATGCCATCATGTTTACATAGACAACATCTATCTGAATTATGGCATGCCAACCCATTTAACAAAGACATCACATAGTTATATCATCTCATCTTGTTTAGTGTTTACAGTCATCATATTTTGAATTATGTCATTCTATTCGTGAATTATATCATGCTACCATGTTTCCATAGGCGGCATGTATGTGAATTATGGCATGCCAACCTATCTAATAAACACATCATATAGTTATATCATGTCATCCTGTTTAGATAGTCATCATATTTTGAATTATGTTTTTCTATCCTGTTTAGTTAGCCATCATATATGTCAAATTGTGTCATGTTATCGTGTTTAGTTAGCCATCATATATGCAAAACTATGCCATGCTATCCTATTTGGATAGACAACATAAATGTGAATTATTTAATGCCCTCTTTTATTCCCCACTATGCATTGCACCTTTCTACCATACAATGTTTGTACATTCAATTACTTTTCTTGTTTATCAGCCATTTGAATTAGAGGGGGTGATGGCAGTATCTAAAGGAGTAACAACGTGGTCTTCAGAAAAGATAGTGCTACCAGTCGATGCAGATAGAACCACGGTTGTACTTGCCCAAGAACCAGCCCCACCACACATAACCTAGACTCTCGCATATTGTACCCCTACCCAGTTGGACACAGAACCAGCTCCACCCCTTCTAACCCCAACCCCAGCACATAGTAACCCAGTTCCAATTGATGCAACAATGTCTCCACCACATATCACCCAGACACGAGCAGCTAGTAAGGCAACTGCAGTGCCCAAAGCACGAGGACCACCACTCTGAACCCCAACTCAATGCTTAAAGCAGAAGAAGAATTGTTCTCAAGTCAAGTTCTGTAGCTATGGTTCATACTCCTTTGCTCTTGCATCACTGTATTTACTCATACCAACTATTTTCAAATTTGAAGGATGGAATTGAAACTCCAATGGCGCAACAGGTATGTTTTAAACCTGTTTCTTTAACTGGTTTGTTGTTGTAACTTTCTCTATGTTGATTTCACTTTCAATTGAATAAACAATTATGTTCTCATGTCATGCACATTACAAGTGTTGTTATTTTTGTGTAGTTTCCCACACTTATATTCTGTCTATGCTGCTTTATCTTAAACAAATATTATTTGAACTGTGTCTCTATCTTGATTTGGCAACAAAAACTAGAATGATATAGACCACACAGTGACCATGGTACATATATATGTTTGTTTCATGTCCACTTTACTATTGAACTGATTTACCAAAATGAGTTTCATATACAACACGGTAAACCTATGATGTGTCTGCTTGTTTCTCTTTTAGAATGCAGACAAAATATTGGAGAAGAGTACCCCGTTATGCAATGGTAAAGGAAGTAATGCAGATAAGGTTCAAGATAGTGAGACAACCCTATTGGTCTCCAAGAAAGCTGATAAAAACTATCTTGACGACAGTGAAACAACCCAAAAGTCTTGCCTTGATGTAGTGTTCGAGTTACTGGCCACTACTGCTGGCACAAGCTCTTCAAACTCGCTGCCTAAATCAGTTCGTCTTCTTGAGTCTCAACTTCAAGTTGAAAGACATCGATCAGTTGTGTTGCGGCATGAAGCCGAAGGACTGAGGAAGTCCCTACAGAATTCAGATGCATACTTTCTGGTGCAACAGCAAGCGCTGGAGGATTTAAGCACCAAATAAGAGAAAGTTAATAAGCTTGCTAAGCATCTTGCCAGCATGTTGGGTACCCAGGATATTGTTTCTTGAGCTCTTCTGAAGTGGTTTTAGTTCTGGAATTGTTTTGTTGTGGCGTTTAGTTGCACTGGTCGCCAACTTTGACAACCAGTGTATGTGATATGCTGGTTTGTTCCCTATATTTGCACTGGTGATGAACTTTGATGCCAGTGGATGTAATATGTGTAATAGCCATAATAGCATAGCGTTAGTTGCTTGCTTATTTATTTCCTTATTGTCTTATTTAGTTGTTTGCTTGCAGTCACTGCAATTCTTTTTCCACGTTTTTCTAGTGGCCACAATAACCTATTTTTTATAACTAACCACAATAACCATGGGCAACATACGGACCGTTGTAACCATGGTCCTGCTACCTGTTGTAGTGACCATGGGCCTCCTACGGGCCATAGAATCCATGGGCCCTCGATGAGCCGTATAATCAATGGGCCTTATAAGGGCCATTTGTGGACCAATAACAGTCCGCAAAATTGGCCGTAAACGGGCTAGAGTGTAAATCGTGTGTTTATGGTTCGACCATAATGGGCCATTAATAGGCTGAAACGTATAACGGGCTTAATTCTATCGGCAGGCATCATGGGTCGTTAATGGGATGTATTTGATGACGCTATGAAAACAGCCCAATGGGTTAACGGGCCGGCTATAACCATGGGTTGAATTTGGCCCACAAGCAGAACATGCCAGTAACGGGCCGTAAGTAACCGATTGCTTGAAATGAGCCCAAGAATAAATGGGCCCTTAGAAGGCCGAAAGGTAACACGGGCTGGAAACGGCCCAACGGAATAATGGGCCATTAATGGGTGTAAAGCATTACATTGTTCATTACGGGCCAGTTTCAACACAGGCCTTTCATGGGCCAAGAGTTACAAAGGGCCTCGTATGGGCCGAAAGACGTCATGGGCCATACATGGGCCGGAAGTTACAATGGGCAGGAATCATATTGGACGGCCCAACTGACGCTATTGGGCCCAATTCAGATAGGCCATGACGGGCCATGAGTTAGTGGGCTGTAAATGGGCTATATGCGAACAGGCCATTAACAGGCTTTCCGTGGGCCAGCCCGCTACCTTTTGACCAAGTCAAACAGGCCGGCCTTTTCACCTGAATGGGCCTCTGTTGGGCCGTGCCACGTGTCGACGTATCATAGGCGTCTCCCGTCCAATGAGTGGATGACATCTGTCCCAACCCTGAGCCGACACGTGGTTCCTCTAGCCATTGAGAATTTTACACGTGGAAAATCCCCATTGGTCTGGGCTATTAACGGGTTATCAGATCCAAAACAGAACCCGGTAGCTTAACGGTGACCCGTTATGATGGATGCCACGTGTCAGTTACCTTTGACGAAAGCACTTCCATGACGCGCCATTTATCGTCATGGAAGTGGAAACTTCCATGATGATAATTTTGGTATTGTCATGGAACACTTCTATGACAACATAGGTATGACTATCTTGATTCTGTCATAAAATCGTCATGGATGTACATGCATGATAGAAAACGTAACGTGCTGTGACAAACATGCATCATCACAGAAGTGTATTTTTTGTAGTGGGGGCTCAGTGGGACCTCTCCGGTCGGGAGTCGTACGCTCAGATTCGCCGGCATGAGGAGATCATCTTTGTATCCCTGGATCTCGCCTTCCGTGATCGCGGAGGGAAACCACTTCCCAGTGGACTTGGGGGTGGCACGCGTTGTTTTCACCTCCCCCATGGGGGCAGACCGCTTCCATTTCTCACTAGTAGCGCTCGGGGACGATTCTTGGTGAAGAGCCCGCTCTCCTTTCTCACTGCTTGACCTAGCCATCAGCGGCGAAGGGGTGGGGCGCAGCGGAGGGACAAAACTAGGCACGGTGGCGGTGCATCAAAGGGTTTGGAAATAAACCAAGGAGATGCAATGAGCCAAAGTAGAGTAGGGTTTGAAACCCTCCATTTCCCTCTATTATAGATGAACGAACTCGAAGTGTCACCCCGCACAAAACGAAACGGATATTTCTCTCCATTTTTGCAGAACAGTTGGTGCGGCGATCATGGTGACATCACCACTCCAAGGGAAGCACAACAAAACCCCACCCGTCTATATCGAGAAGCCCTCCGGATGGACTGGGGGCTCGGGCGGGGCAATATGTGGCCTCTTGGCCGGACTAGATTTAAGAAGTGAAAGCGCAACTAATCCCCGAGTGGTTTTGGTAATTAATAAAAACATATAAATCATTGATCTAACGCACATTGATAATAGATTTCAGAGAAGATCAATGATTGGCATGGCAGGGACTAGTGAATGTGGACCCCTCAAAATGCGAAGGACAAAGATTGGCAGAGCTCCAAGACTCAATATTTTTTGTTAAGTGATCCATTATCACATTGAGTCCATAGGAAATCCAATACTATTAAAAGGGGATGATGTTTTGATCACGACTCAATTGCTCAAGTGCTTAGTGGTATTGCTCCAAAACCCTCAACTACTTCACTTCAAACATATCCAAAACCCTAAATATCCATCTCAGTCCCACCAAAATATTCCCATCTGGACCCACCGAGATGAACCATACACTACCACATGCCCACCCTAACACTTCTAAACAGCCGAAATGGATCTCGGTCTCACCAAGATGCCCTGACCAAGTTTCTGTGAAGAACTTGCTTCTTTTCAGAATCACCAAGATGAACCGATCAGAATTTCCGAAACGAGGTCTTGCCCTAGCCATTGCACTTTGATCTCACCGAGATGTTCTGTTTGGTCTCACCGAAAAGCCCTAACAGTCAAGTCTTTTACACTAGTCGGTCACCGAGATTTTCATGTCAGTGTCACTAAGTTGGGTCAAAGACTTGTAACAGTTGGATTTTTGGTGTTTCCTATTTATACCCCTCCACCACCACTTACTCAAAAAGAGAGATCCATCAGAGCGAACAACTTCCACTACTCATTTTCTTAGAAGAGAACCACATACTCATGTGTTGAGATCAAGAGATTCCAATCCAACCATTTGAACCTTGATTTCTAGCCTTTCCCAAGTTGCTTTCCATTCATTCCTCTCATGCACCAAAGCCAAATATGTGAGAGAGTGTTTGAGTGTTGGGGAGACTATCATTTGAAACACAAGAGCAAAGAGATCATCATCAACGTATCTATAATTTTTTATTGTCCAATGCTATTAAAGTATCATTCTTGGATGTTTTATACTCATTTACTAGCACATAAGCCCGTGCGTTGCAACAGGAGATAAAATAGTATGCATTTAGAGTCGGTGAGAATTATATGTGCAAGCAAAACCCTATGTGCAGACGAAAAGCAACATTTAGTTTCTCAGTTTCGCCGCGTGTGAAGCAATCAATCTGCAATTTTTTCATTCATTGGTCGAGGGCATTTAAGAGTTTTGCTACGTCATCGTACGCCAGAGAAGGCCCGTGAATTATTCAATCTACTCTTCCTTTCAATCCTTTCAATTGAGATGATTTTAGGGTATGAAGTTTCTGAATATTCTAGGAAACATGAACAATTTTTTAAATCCTGAACATTTTTTTGAAAATTATGTACACTTATAAAAAAATACGACCAAAATATCAAAGGGAACATCTTTTAAAATTCACAAACATTTTTTGAAAACACCAAATTTTTATATAAACATGAATATTATTTGAATTTGTGAACATTTTTTTAAAACGGGAACATGTGTTGAAAATTCATAAGATTTTTAGAAAACTAGCAAGATGCCCATGCATTGCATGGAACATCAAGATGCATTTATATGAGTAGTTTATCTTGTGAGAGAAAAGGATAAATGAGGGAAGGCCTTATTTGCAAATGTGGAGAGGGGTGTGGGTATTTTTTAGCAAAATTGCCATAGTTTCCTTCCTATCCGTCAGATATAAATCAGACGGCCTATATTGCAGGATGGCAGGCACACCATCATCACCAACTCTGTTTTTATAAGAGTAGAGATGTGTATCTTTTATACACGAACATTATTTTTAATTTTTAAAATTTCAGTAAAAAATTAATATTTTTCAAATTTGGAGAATTTCTGAAATTCCATTTTCTTTTTAGAAATCTTGAACAATTTTGGGAAAACAATAATTACTTTAAAAAATGGGCAATTTTTGCAAGTTCCAAATATTTTTTAAAATAGCAAAAAAAATTTGAAATTCAGAATATTTTCCAAATTTTGTTTATTTTTTAATTCTTAAAGTTTCTTGAGAATTTTTAGTTTACGAAATAAATTCTAAAAGAAAATTATACTTGGAAGGAAAAAAGGACATAGTGAAAGGAGAATAAAAATATAAGTAAAACACAAAAAAAATAAAAATAGACCAGCCCATTATTGGTTGTCTTGTGCGAAACTTCAACTATTTGTCGCCAAGTGCGGAAAATAGAACTTTCACAGCTGCGTGGGTAGAAAAATAAGTGGGTCGGCTTCACTGGGCCACAACGCGCAACCCACGTCTGAAGTTGCTTTCCATTCATTCCTCTCATCCACCAAAGCCAAATCTGTGAGAGTGTTTGAGTGTTGGGGGGACTATCATTTGAAGCACAAGAGCAAGGAGTTCATCATCAACAACACCGTTGATACGTCTCCAACGTATCTAGAATTTTTTATTATTCCACGCTATTAAAGTATCATTCTTGGATGTTTTATACTCATTTACTAGCAACTTTATATCATTTTTTGGGACTAACCTATTGACATAGTGCCCAATGCCACTTGTTTTCTCCTTGTTCATCACTTTGCATAATATCAATACCAAACGAAGTCCAAATGCCAAGAAACTTTTTGGAGATATTTTTGCGAACAGAAGACACCCAGGGAGCCAAGGAAGTGCACCAAAGGAAGCCCATGGGGCCCACTAGGCACCAGGGCACGCCAAAAGGCCCAGGCACGCCCTAGTGGGTAATGGGGCCCACAGGAGGCTTCTCCACTGACTATCAGCTCTATAAATACTCTAAAATCCCCCAAACCCTAGGGGAGTCGACGAAACACAATTCTAGCCGCCGCAAGTTCTAGAACCACGAGATCCAATCTAGAGGCCTTCTCCGGCACTCTACAGGAGGGGTCAACGATCACGGAAGGGTTCTTTGTCATCACCCTTGCCCCTTCGTTGATGCGTGAATAGTTCACCACAGACCTACGGGTCTGTAGGTAGCAGCTAAATGGCTTCTTCTCTCTTTTTGATCTTCAATAATGTTCTCCTCAATGTTCCTGGAGATTTATTTTATGTAATGACTTTTCGTGGTGTGTTTGTTGGGATCCGATGAATTCTGAGTTTTATGATCAGTTCTATCCATGAATATTATTTGAGTCTTTGTTGAACTCTCTTATGCATGATTGTTATAGCCTCGTGTTTCTTCTCCGAAACATTGCTTTGGTTTGGCTAACTAGATTGATTTTTCTTGCCATGGGAAGAGGTGCTTTGTGATGGGCTCGATCTTGCGATGCTCAATCTCAGTGACTGAAGGAGACACGACACGCACGTATCGTTGCCATTAAGGATAAAAAGATGGGGTATATTACTACATGAATAGATCTTGTCGACATCATGTCATCGTTCTTATTGCAATACTTCATTTTTTTCATGAACTTAAAACACTAGATGCATGTTGGATAGCGGTCGATGTGTGGAGTAATAGTAGTAGATGCAGAATCCTTCAGTCTACTATCTTGGACGTATGCCTATATACATGATCATTGCCTTGGATATCATCATAACTATTTGCTCTTCTATCAATTGCCCAACAGTAATTTGTTTAACCATTGTATGTTATTTCTTGGGAGAAACCTCTAGTGAAATCTATGGCCCCCGTGTCTATTTCCTATCGTATTGTTTTTAGATCTACTGATCCGAAAATCCAAAAATACCTTGCTGCACTTTTTCTTTCTTTATTTTATTTTGTGTTTTTGCTAGATCTATTTATCCAATCTCATACAATTTAATCTATCTCAATACCGAGGAGGGATTGACAACCCCTCTTACGCGTTGGGTTGCATGTTTTTGTGGTTTGTGTGCAAGTGTTGTTTACATAGTGTTGCTTGGTTCTCCTACAGGATTGATAACATTGGTCTCATAACCGAGGGAAATACTTACTGTTGTTGTGTTGTATCATCCTCTCCTATTCGGGGAATTACCAACGCAGAGACAAGCAATCAGGAAGAATTTCTGGCACCATTGTCGGGGAGACATCATCAACATCTATCAGGTTCCAACGCACAAACTCTCGTCTCCTTGAAATTACTTTATTTGCCATTTGCCTCTCGTTTTCATCTCCCCACTTCTAAATTGTTTTGACAAAAATACAAAAATATTTCCCTTTTTATTTTCCCTTTTGTTGTGGTCATCTCGTCAACATGACTACCCCTCCTTTGTCACCGGATTTTGAAGTTCTATAGTTCAAACAGAAGCAAGGAGAAAAATTGAAATATGCTTGGTATATGTTAATGGAATCCTATAGCATCTACAACATAAAAAGGCAATGCAAAGATTTTGCTTCATAATTTCTATATAGGTTTAACCACGCATCATAGACAACTCTTGGATTTTGCCGCTAAAGGGAATTTTGTTGAGATTGATGCTATTGCTGTCTATGAAATAATAGAGGGAATATTGGGAGTTCCACCACCAAAAAAGGGATTTACTTTTACGCAAGAAGGGATTCAAATATTAGACAAACTGGGTGATCAACAGAAAAATTTGGTTGAGTTGCAAAAGTCTAATGAACCTCTCAAACATATTAGAGGAAACCTCAATCGCGTGAATACTTTGATTACTCTATGTAATAAGCGGTTGGATATTTTAGATCTTAAGCTGGTCTCTTTTCCTGAGAATAATGGGAAGCGTAAAGAGCCTCCCGGGTTTGATAAAACTCTTACAGCAAAAACTAAAGATGAAAATACTTGAAATCTATGCATTATGCCTAGTGATGGAGCCGCCTGAGGAACCACCTAATTCAAAAAAAGGGGATCGCCCCTTCTTCGTCCTTGGGAGAAGCCGATGGAGATCTTCTCTCTACACCGACAACATTGATGAGGAGGCGCAGCGCCAGTGCGGCGGCCGACACTGCGGCCTCGACCCCAACCCCGTGGGACTCCGGCAAAACGTCTCCACTCCGCCACCACGCCATGAGCGCCTCCAGGAAGAAGCTTCCGATGGCCATCATGGGCGTACACGGCAGCAAGGAGATCGCCTCTGGTCCCGTGTTCCGGCTGGAGATCCTCCATGTGGTGCTCCTCACGTTGCAGAGATCGATCCAAACGAGGTTGTAGCCCTCAGTCCTTCTCGATCTGGAGGTGGCCAGCGATTGGAGGTGGAGGCTCAGCTTGGCATGCTGCCGTGGCTGAACGTAGCCGTGCGGACAGCCAATGTACTATGGACGCTGGGGCAGCGGGCCTAGGAAGGAGGGTGGTGGCGGGAAGCACTTGATCGACACCACTTCACGACGACCGCGAATGGCGAGTTGGACAACAAGTGATGTTGCGGCGGTTGCCATGTTGGCCACACACATGATGGTTCTAGAGCATGACTATGCAGCGACCGCATACGGCAGTCGCATGAGAACTACTGACGCCCACGAGGTGGTGCTTCAGACGAGAGAGACAAGCAGAGAGGAGTCAGACCCCACAGGTGGCGACGGTGGTGGCTTCTCTTTGTTGCAGCTACAAGACCGTGGATGGTCAGATCCTGGTGGTGGCACTGGAAGCAGTGGTGGCCTCCGCGCGTCACAGTGGCATGAACGACGATGGCCGTATCCTGTGAGGGCTAGACATGGTGGTGGCGGAGGCGGCGGTCTCCGTTGGTCATCATGGCGGCCCTCGACAACCATGACAAAGAGTTCGAAGGGCGCAGCAATGCAAATGAAGGCCCGACAGCTGCAACGCAATAGGCGATTATTGTCAGTGTTAAGAGAATTTTCTTCTAGCGTGAGAGCGGCGGCTATCACAGGAGGAGATTCATGGCTCCGACATCAGTTTCAGACAAAAATGAGTGAGAGGCGCATTGGTGGTTATACGCCAACATCTAGCACCAGCATAGCGGCTTTGATGGTATGCTGGATGACGCAGTATGACTTGCACCGGTGTGGAGTGGCAGCGGCTAATTCCGCATAGAGATATGGACGGCCACCTGACGTACATGGTGATGTCTAGGTCGAAGCCGTCCCACCAATTTTCCAATGCCTTTTCGGCCTGGCATGGAGTATCGGCAGATGTGACTATCAATCAATTGGTGATCAGATCACTGAAACATCATTTCATCCATGGTGAAAACTCTTGTATTGGCCTTTAATGGTCAGGCTCGGCGATGAAGATCCTACGTCATTATCTTGTTGAAGGCGTTGTCTACTTGTTGTGGTGCTGGTCTTCATTGGTCGGTCAACAATCAGGATGAAAATCCTTGTCCAGACTGTCTTCGGCTGGATGTAGCGACGATGACGTGGGGACGATTATCCCTTCTCGAAGGCGTTTCTGTGGAAGAAGTTGACCTAGTCTTTGATGTTTCTTTCATATCTTATAATAGTTTGGTTATGGTTCACTTTGTTTTGTACTCCGCTTAATAATTAATAAACATGGTTGTATGCATGATATTGATGCAGAGGCTAGGGGTTTCAACCTCCTTTTCAAAAAAATGCATTATGCCTAGCAAGGGGCATAAAACGATAGAGCTTGTTAGGAGGCAACCCAATGAATAAAATAATATTTTCTCCTTTTCTATCTATTTTTGTGTGTTGACACAATTATGATACTGTTATGATTGTGTTTTTATGTTTTAATTAGTGTTTGTGCCAAGTAAAGCCTTTAAGATTATGTTTGGTGATAGTTGATTTGATCTTGTTGGAAAACAGAAACTTTTGCACCCAGTAGCAGAATTTTGAAAAATCACAGATGCGTGATAAAATTCTGAATTTATTACACAAGATTGACATACAATTTTCCTACGTTGTGATTTTTATCAGGCATCTGTGATTTTTTAAAATTCTGCTACTGGGCGCAAAAGTTTCTGTTTTCCAATAAGATCAAATCAACTATCACCAAACATAATCCTAAAGGCTTTACTTGGCACAAACACTAGTTAAAACATAAAAACACAATCATAACAGTAGCATAATTGTGTCAACACACAAAAATAGATAGAAAATGATAAAATATTATTTTATTCATTGGGTTGCCTCCCAACAAGCGCTATAGTTTTACGCCCTTAGCTAGGCATAAAGCAAGGATCTAAGTTTTGTCATCTTTGGTTCGAGATCCATAAGATGCCCCCATGATTGATTCATATGGTGGCCTAATTCTTATTCTAGGAAATTGTTCCATACCCTTTCTCAAAGGAAATTGGAACTTAATGTGTCCTTCTTTCATATCAATCATGGCACCAACAGTGCATAAAAACGGTCTACCAAGAATAATTGGACAAGACAAATTGCAATCAATATCAAGAACGATAAAATCTATGGGCACATAATTCCTATTTGCAAGAATAAGAACATCATTAATTCTTCCCATAGGCTTTTTAATAGTGGAATCCGCCAAGTGCAAATTTAAAGAACATGATTCAAGATCGGTAAGACCAAGCACATCACATAAAGATTTCGAAATAGTAGAAACACTAGCACCCAAGTCACACAAAGCAAAACACTCACAATTTTTAATCTTGACTTTGATAGTAGGTTCCCATTCATCATGCAATTTTCTAGGAATTGGAACTTCTAATTCCAATTTTTCTCCAAAAGCTTTCATCATAGCATCAACAATATGTTTAGTAAAAGCTTTATTTTGTTCATAAGCATCGGGTGAATTTATCATGGATTGCAACAAAGAAATACAATCAATCAAAGAGCAACTATCATAATTAAAGTCTTTGTAATCCAAAAGAGTGGGCACATCACTAGCTAAAGTTTTGACCTCTTCAAGCCCACTTTTATCAATTTTCTCAATAAGATTTTCACCGTCCGAAATATTGGGACGCCTTCTACCTAAAGTTGACTCTTCTCCAGTCCCCTTTTCATCAATATTAACTTTACTAAACAAGGAATCAATAGAAGAAAACAACAATCATTTTAAGATCTTCATCACTTTTATCCTCTAGTGAGATTGGTTTAGCGGCCATTTGATTAACTAGAGTAGCTTGTGCATCGGATATTTTTCCTAGCAAACTTTTAGCAAAAGCATACTTAGATTGGAGATTGCAAACTTATCTACTAATATCATCAAGTTGTTTTGTTGTAGCATCAAGCACAACAGAGTGTTCCTAAAGTTCTTCGGTAAAATACTTATTATGCTCAAATTGTGTAGTCATATATTCCTTAGTACTTTTCTCAATTTCAAGCAAAATATTTGGGTAAGGAACATCATAATATTTTCTTTGAGGCATCATGATTACGCAAACAAGATTGCACTCAAAAACAGATCCGGCAAGAAAACAGCGAACAGAAAAAGAGGGGCGAATAAAATGGCAATTTTTTGTGAAGTGGAGGAGAGGAAAACGAGAGGCAAATGGAAAATAATGTAAATTGCGAGGAGATGAGATTTGTTATTAGGAACCTGGTATATGTTGAAGATCCTCCCGGCAACGGCGCTAGAAATTCCTTTTGATGTCGCTTGAAGCTACGTCAGTATTTCCCCAAAGAGGAAGGGATGATGTAGCACGGTGGCTGTAGGTATTTCCCTCAGATATGGAACCAAGGTTATCGAACCAGAAGGAGACCAAGCAACACAATGTAAACAGCCCCTGCACATAGATAACAAATCCTCGCAACCCAGCTGTTAAAGGGGCTGTCAATCCCTTTCGGGTAACGGTGCCAGAAATTGGTGCATGACGGGAAAAAGTTGTAATAGATTGAATAAATAGATCACAAATAAAATAAAGTGCAGAAAAGTATTTTTGGATTTTTGGATTAATAGATCTAAAAATAAAAGCAAATAAAAGTAGATGGCAAAGGCAAATAATATGAGAAAGAGAACCGGGGGCCGTAGATTTCACTAGTGGCTTCTCGCGAGAAAAATAGCAAAGCGGAGGGTGAACAAATTACTGTTGGGCAATTGATAGAACTTCAAATACTCATGGGGATATCCAGGCATGATCATTATATAGGCATCACGTCCAAGATTAGTAGACCGACTCCTGCCTGCATCTACTACTATTACTCCACACATCGACCGCTATCCAGCATGCATCTAGTGTATTAAGTTCATGGAGAAATGGAGTAATGCAATAAGAATGATGACATGATGTAGACAAGATCTATCTATGTAGAGATAGACCCCATCGTTTTATCCTTAGTAGCAATGATACATACGTGCCAGATCCCTTTCTGTCACTGGGATCAAGCACCGTAAGATCGAACCCATTACAAAGCACCTCTTCCCATTGCAAGATAAATAGATCAAGTTGGAAAAACAAAACCCAAATATCGAAGAAGAAATACGAGGCTATAAGAGATCATGCATAAAAGAAATCAAATAAACTCAAATACTTTCATGGATGTAAAAAGATAGACCTGATCATAAACTCAAAGTTCATCGATCCCAACAAACACACCGCAAAAAGAGTTACATCATATGGATCTCCAAGAGACCATTGTATTGAGAATCAAGAGAGAGATGAAGCCATCTAGATACTAACTACGGACCCAAAGGTCTACAAAGAACTACTCACACATCATCGGAGAGGCACCAATGTAGGTGGTGAACCCCATCCGAGATGGTGTCTAGATTGGATCTGGTGGTTCTGGACTCTGCGGCGGCTGGATCAATATTTCGTCGACTCCCCTAGGATTTTGGGAATATTGGGGTATTTATAGAGCAAAGAGGCGGTCCGGGGGCACCCGAGGTGGGCACAACCCACCAGGGAGTGCATGGGCCTCCTGGCGCGCCCTGGTGGGTTGTGCCTCCCTCGGGGCACCCCCCAGGCGCAGCCAGGGCCCGTTATGTTCCTTATGGCCCACAAAAATTCTCCGTAAAGTTTTGTGGCATTTGAACTCCGTTTGATATTGATTTTCTGCTATGTAAAAAACATGGAAAAAACAGCAACTGGCACTTGGCACTATGTCAATAGGTTAGTACCAAAAAATGATATAAAATGACTATAAAATGATTATAAGACATCCAAGATTGATAATATAACAGCATGGAACAATCAAAAATTATAGATACGTTGGAGACGTATCACTGTGGATGGTGCTTAATTGGAGGAGGGGGCAATGATTTCAGCGGAGGTGTTGCGCCGTCGGTCGGGGCATGTGGGATGGGGAAGGAGGAGGATGGTGTGGGTGGGGTGTGGATTACCTGACCATATTGACGAGGCCGCGCAGCAAGAAGAAGGGTCGGCGGCGTGGAGGTCGCGCAGCAAGAAGAAGGGTCGCCGACGAGGAGGTGGTGCTGCAAGAAGAAGGTTCGCCGGCGAGGAGGCGACGCTGCAAGAAGAAGGGTAGCCGGTGAGGAAGCGGCACTGCAAGAAGAAGGGTAACCGGCGAGGAAGCGGCACTGCAAGAAGAAGGGTCGCGGGCGAGGAGGTTGAGCTGCCAGTAAGCAGAAGTGAATGTTTGAACTTGGAAAGCAAGGAGGAACAGTGGAAATGTGGCTTTTGGTGGGAGGGAGGGGCGGGCAGATAGATATTTTTGCGGTGGTAGAAAACTTTTGCTCGGTGCCACGACAAACTGGTGCGCAAGTGTGGTTCAAGCGGGGGTGGTGGACTATAGACGACGAAGCTTCCTGCGTAAGCCAGACAAGACGGTGCGCCAAGATATTTTATATCGCATCCCACATGATCCTTTCTAGTAAACTGTTTGTGGTATACCTGATTTTTTCATTATGTTTTGAAAGATAAAATGGTGTTACGGAGGGAAAGGATGGTGAAGTGTATGCTAGAACATTTATGTATAGTGAGCATGCAACTACATGAGTGTCGTGTTTAAATTAGGAATTATTCCGGGTTCATTTGGCACTTTTATGTATTAATTGAGTTTCTAGGCATTTAATGTGCATGATTCAAAGTTAAACTACAAGCACATGCTCCAGTGCACCAAAGTTTGTTGAAAAATCACATGTGTCTTTGGGTGAATTTATAGGTCCCATGCAAGAAATAGGAATGAAATTCAAACATCTGGGCGTCGTGGCTCGGCCGGGAACATTTAGACACTTGGTTTTTAAATTCCTGGAAATTCAAAACTATCCTAAAAATCATGAAACTTGGCATGTTGTCATTTCATGGCACCAAGATGATGTGGTAAAAAAATTGGCCACATTTGGACAAGTTTTTGGGTATAAGCTTCTTGCAAACTGGAGCTTCTCTCGAGAAGACTCGTGGTTCCTCAGGGGGGACGTGCCACCTTTGTGTGTGAAATGATATATGCTGCCTCCCCCCCCTTGATTTTTTTACAGAGGCAACATAGAACTATATGAGTATCATGCTAAATTTTGGAATTATTCTAGGTTCGTTTGGACTTTCTTATACATTAATTGAATTTATGGTCATTTAATGTGCATAATTCAAATTTGAACTACAAGCACATGCTCTAGTGCACCAAAGTTGGTTGAAAAATCACATGTGTGTCCTTGGGTGAATTTTCTAGGTCCCATGCAAAAATGGGAATGAAATTCAACCATCTGGGCACCGTGGCTCGGCTGGAAAGATTGAGGAACTTGGTTTTTTAATTCATGTAAATCCAAAACATGGATGAAAATAATGAAACTTGGCATGGTCTCATGACATGGCACCAACATGTTGTGGTAAATTTTTTTGCCGAATTGGGACAAGCTTTGGTACAAGCTTCTTGCAAACCGGAGCTTCTCTCAAGAAGGCTCGTGGTTTCGAGAGGGGACGTGTCACCTCCGTTTGTGAAACGACATACGTACACTGCCTTCTCCCACCTTAATTTTTTTACACAGGTAGATTAGACCAAATAGAAGTATCGTGCTAAATTTTGGAATTATTCCAGGTTCGTTTGGCCTTTTTTATACATTAATTGAATTTCTGGCCAGTTAATGTGCATAATTCAAATTTGAACTACAAACACATGCTCGGGTGCACCAAAGTTGGTTGAAAATAACATGTGCATCCATGGGTGAATTTTTAGGTCCCATGCAAGAAATGGGGATGAGATTCAAACATCTGGGTGTCGTGGCTCGACCGGAAAGATTGAGAAACTTGGTTTTTTAATTCCTGTAAATCCAAAACACGCCTGAAAATCATGAAACTTGGCATGGTGTCATGACGTGGCACCAACATGCTGTGGTAAATTTTTTGGCCGAATTGGGACAAGCTTTGGTATAAGCTTCTTGCAAACCGGAGCTTCTCTCAAGAAGGCCCGTGGTTCCGAGAGGGAACATATCACCTCCGTGTGCGAAATGACATACACTGCCTTCTCCCGCCTTAATTTTTTTACACATGTAGATTAGACCAAATAGAAGTATCGTGCTAAATTTTGGAATTATTCTGGGTTCGTTTGGCCTTTTTATACATTAATTGAATTTCTGGGCATTTAATGTGCATAATTCAAATTTGGACTACAAGCACATGCTCGAGTGCACCAAATTTGGTTGAAAAATAACATGTGTGTCCTTGGGTGAATTTCTAGGTCCCATGCAAGAAATGGGAATGAAATTCAAACATTTGGGTGTCGTGGCTTGGCCGAAAAGATTGAGAAACTTGGTTTTTTAATTCATGTAAATCCAAAACATGCTTGAAAAATCATGAAACTTGGCATGGTGTCATGACATGGCACGAACATGGTGTGGTATTTTTTTGGCCGAATTGGGACAAGATTTGGTATAAGCTTCTTGCAAACTGGAGCTTCTCTCAAGAAGGCTCGTGGTTCCGGGAGGGAACGTGTCACCTCCGTGTGCGAAATGACATACACTGCCTTCAGTCGCCTTAATTTTTTTACACGGGTAGACCAAATAGAAGTATCGCGCTAAATTTTGGAATTATTCCGGGTTCATTTGGCCTTTTTATACATTAATTGAATTTCTGAGCATTTAATGTGCATAATTCAAATTTGAACTACAAGCACATGCTCCGGTGCACCAAAGTTGGTTGAAAATCACATGTGTGTCCTTGGGTGAATTTCTAGGTCCCATGCAAGAAATGGGAATGAAATTCAAACATCTCGGCGTCATGGCTCGGCTGGAAATATTGAGAAACTTGGTTTTTTTAATTCCTGTAAATCCAAAACACGCCTGAAAATCATGAAACTTGGCATGGTGTCATGACATGGCACCAACATGATGTGGTAATTTTTTTGTCCAATTTTCGATGGTGCACACATTAAAAATCAACAAAGTCATTTTGGAACAAGTGTTGTCATGTTACAAATCGGAAACACAAGTATTATTGAAACCGTGGGCGTTCTACTTACCAATTACGTGCCGCCACGCGTCCCCTTTTTTATTGGCTAGGAGGTGTCATGCGGGGTAGCTATTTGAGTACGGGAGGCGTGCGATCAGACCCTTGCATGTGCTCATCGGGAGGAGAGCCCTTTGACCTCTATCCGCCGCGCACCTCCCTCCCAACGTCTCCATGAATGGCGCCCGAGCCCCTGTTTCACAGCGTGGCTATGTCTCACTGGACTGAGATTTAAGAGAGAAAAAAGAAAATCTGAAAAGAAAGTTTCGCACAGATCTTGGTGTAAGATCCGACGGACCTATATAGCATCGAATGTGACTTATAGCAAGACTGGTGAATATAAGGACGATGACAGTGCATAATAATTGTCTTACATATTTAGGAACATAATTAAAGAAGCCACATGCGGCAACACCCGAAATACACAAGGGAAAAAGAAGAAGGAAGACAACGATCTGGCTCGCTGATCTCTACTTTCTTGATGCGTTGCTGCAGGCCACGGGAACTAGTCTCACGGCGAGCGGCAATGAGCTCTTTCTTATCCTCAAGGCATCCATGGATTCCTCCACCAGCCTTCTATGCTTGATGCGCAGCATGGCATTCTCGTCCATAAGTTTCTCGATGATGATGCCGGTCCTCTTCAACAAGGCAGTGGTCTCTTCCTGCTGCTCCGCACTTCTGATGATCTTTGCCCATAGCAGGTCGTGCTCGGCCCAGAGCATCGCATTGCTCTCATTTAGGTGTCGGATGACGCTGGTAGCCTATTCAAGCGAGGCTTTCATGTCATCATGCACCCTCGCCCAACCAGAGATCTGATCCATCTGGCTATGGACGATCGCATGCATGCGCCTGTAAGAGTCCTTACCTGCCCGCGAGACATTTTGCCAGGATGCCACGGCACGGGAGGACATCTCTGCTGCATTCGCGGTGCGGCGGGACATCTCTTCTGCTTTCGCGGCACGGCCGGACCAATCTGCTGCATCGACGGCGCGGCAGGACCTCTGTGCTGCTTTGGCGGCGCGGCGGGACCTCTGTGATGCTACGGCCGCGTGGCGGGATATGTCGGTTGCTTTCGTGGCGAGGCGGGACATCTCTCGTGCTTCCGCTTCCATGCTCGCCTCTCCCTGGTGGCAATCTCTCGACCCATAACTCACGCTGGCCATGGCAGATGCAAGGGAACGATGATGAATGACTTGTTTGTTTTTGTGGATGAGGAGTTGAGGAGGAATGTGCAGTCATCTTGGAGTTGTAGTATCTATAATCGAGTACTAATACGCTCCTAAGTGAGAAACTGTTTAGGTTTTGATCGGTGTGAACATGTTTGCAATTAAATATAGCATGGTAGTAATTTGGAATGTGACGGGACGCATGCTCAAATTTATTGACGGTTCTAAGCGCAGCACTATTCCCGAAAGGCATAACGTGGGCACACTTTCTCGGCCGCATATGTGGCGTTTGCACCATAGGGTGCACCGCAATAGGCAATGTCAACACACGTCTTGTTCCAACAACCATGCACGCTCGTTATTACCGTCGCGCACGCTTCTTTTAATTAGAATGTGTGCCCGTCTAGCGCACACATGTTGATCTACCAAATTGTTTTTGTTTGTTGTGGCTAATCGCAAACAGTTCATCCGTGTGAAGTGTATGCCATCAATTGCAGACACTTTGATCTGGATAACCGTTTCTGTTCTGTTGCATAATCGCAAATAGTTAATCCTTCTGAAGCATATGCCCTCAATCACACACACATTTATCTAGTTGCCCGTTTCTGTTGTTCCTCCTCATCACAAACAGTTAATCCGAGTGAACTGTGTGTCGTATATCTCACATGCCTTCATCTGGCTATCCGTTTCTGCTCTTCTTCCTCATCGAAACAGTTAATTGAACTGAACTGTATGCCCTGCATCGCACATGCAACTAAAATTGGAACCGTGTTTGATGCATCCATCATCGCAAATGTTTTGCACCTTTTTGACGGGTTTTTACACCATTATTTGCGATTAATTCCTCACACACAGTTTCATTGAAGGGTCTCTGATCGTAGTGTCGCCTTAGCAGCATCTTGCAGTTGTGTTTTAGGCATTTTTTATTTTTATTGAGTTTCCATCTTCTCTTATAAAGCGCCAACTAGGGAGCACTATGATCATACTTGAGCATTGGATGTAGCTAATATTTGAGTGTGTTTCATGAATGGATCAATGATTGAGCATAATGGGCTAGGGATAGCTTTCTTTAGTCTTGATATTTTGAAAGACATTGTTGGTTATTGCGACGCTTGAGTATCGAAATCTTCATGTCAAATTATATACTATTGCTTTGAATCATCTAAAGTCCAAGTGGCCACGCTACAAAAGAAAAGAATAAGTGATAAATATGATGGGTAGCATTCCACATCAAAAATTCTATTTTTATCATTTACCAACTCGAGTACGAGCTGGAATTAAGCTTGGGGATACTGATACGTGTCCAACATATATATAATTTTTGATTGTTCCATGCTATAAAAGTATCATTCTTGCATGTTTTATACTCATTTACTAGCAACTTTATATCATTTTTTGGGACTAACCTATTGTAACATCCCAAATTTTCAATTTGGAATGTTATACATTATGTCATAATTGCATATCATATTTTACTACATTTTGGCTTCATCCTAGAAATTCTACGCAACTCAAGGATCCATGGAGAGAGTTGGGGATTTCGTTAATTTCATATTTGACTTTTCTCAAATTTTGAAAAGAGGATCATTTGGTTTTGATTATTTTTCCTTCCTAATATTTCTAGAATAAAAATATATGAGAGGAGATAAAATGACTTCTCCAAGATAGATGAAATATTAGAGGAAAAATATTAAAATCAAATAAATGTTTTATTTGGATTTTATTGCAATTTTTTGCATTAGAAAAATTGCATGTTTTCAAAATTGCATTTTAGGCTAAGAAAAATGTTCACCCTGTTCTAAATATTTTATTTAGACGGTGAAAATTTGTTTTGGTATTTTTAGATTTTTATATATTTTTCTAGGATTACTTTTTGGCGGAATCTGTTTAAAAAAAGAAGCCCGACGGTCCGAACTGGGCCGAGGCCCAGTTGGCCCAGCCTCCCCGCGCCGCCGTCTCCCTCGCGGAGACCGCGACCGCCACGCCGCCGCTCGCCGTGTCCGAGTCGGCCACGCCTCCCTGTCCCCTCCCGCAAGCCACCTCCCCCCCTTTAAAAGCCGACTCAGGGCCCCCTTGGAGCCCCAAGCCGCAGCCGCCGCCACCGCCCGCAAGCCGCCCCGCCGCCCTGCACCGCTTCTGCCGCCGCCGCCACACACCGCTGCTGCTGCGCCGCTGAGCCGCCCCACGCCGCCCTCCGCCGCCCCACGCCGCATCCCGCCGTCACCCGCGCTGCCGCCCCGCTCGCCGGAAGCCGCTGGAGCCGTGCTGGAGTTCGCAAATCTCGTCGTCCGTTTTTTTGGTTTAGGTAAAAACCGTCGGTTTTAAAAAAAACTAGTTTCAATTTTTTTATTAGATCGGTTCGCCGGTTTTCTCGGTTTAGTTAGCGGACGTTCGTCCGTACATTCGTTTTAACGAACGGTGTTCACTCATTAGCCGCAGACAGTGAATGTTCGTTCGTTAGCCTGTTCGTCAGTTTTTCTTTTTCCAGGGTTTTTCCGCGATTATTTTCGATTGCGATTTCTGATCCGATTTTTGTTTTAGTTTATCTTTTCGCTCGTTTATCGGAATCAGGCGATTCAAGCACCTAGATCTTCGTCACGAAGTCCTCTTTCTGTTTACCCAACTTGAACAAGATTTTGGTACTGTAAAATTTGACTTTACTCCAGTTTAGTAATCGGATCTTGTCTCTTTCGCAGTTTGGGTTTCGTTGCACCGTTTGATTTGATTCTTTTTGCAAACCGGAGTTCTTAAGTTGAACTTTCTGGTTATATATTCTTATTCGTGTTTTACTCGTGCATATTTTCTTGTTTGCTTATGTACGCTATTGTTTGTTTGCGATAGAACACCCGGAGTGCGAAGCGTGCTACTACGAGTCTCTAGGTTTTGCGGATCTTCAGCAAGGCAAGTAACACTTTGATCATACCCCTTTATCACCCAGTTTTTATGCATTAGTTCCAATCCTCAAACATTGCATTATTAGGTTGTGATATAACATGTGGGTTTGGGAAGTAGTTGATGAGGTAGAACCTATCGCACTGTTATTATCAAACCCATGGGAGTTACTTCTACGTAGTGCTTATATTGCTATGCTATGCTCGTAGACGTGGTTTGGGTGAGTGAATCCATGACAGATGTGTGATTGTTAATTAATGGTCCAACATAAGGTGGAAACTTTAATACACATCTGGGTGGATTGCTTGTCGGGCAAATGGAGAATCCAGTGTTGTCCTAGGGTATCCCGGAGTACCCGTGTGATAATCCTAAGGTCCGCCACCCAGGCTCAAAGGGAACTGAGATATTTCATGCTAGAAACTTCCGTGTGCAGCCACAAGCTATTATGGGATCTAGCATAGTTGAGTAAGTTGCATGACCTCTTCAAGTGGTAGGCTAGCAGATGTAGAGGGATGTAGGTTGGTACTGTCTACCCAGGGTTAGAGTTAATGCTTCTGAAAGACTGTGTCTTGGTCATCCGTTTCTCAAACACCATGTAGTGCGAGAAATCCAATGGAGGAGATCGAGTCTTGTGGGAAAAGTGCGCAAACCTCTGCAGAGTGTATAAACTAATCATATTTAGCCGTGTCCCCGGTTATGGACATCTTGAGTATCTAGTACTTGGATTATCATATGTATCTCATCACTCAAATTTAATATTGTTGGGTTGATAATTACTTTTAATTGGGATTGAGTTGGAGGAACCTTCTCAATGATGTTTCAACTACCATGATAGTTAAATAAAATCTATTCCTTTGTTGTAGGGAAAATTTTGCTTTTCGCAAAACTTTAACCATAGAGCTTTTCCACCAGCCAAATATGCATGTAGTGATAGCATTATTCAGTTCTTGCTCTACTGTGTTATATTGCCAGCATATTCCATGTGCTGACCCGTTTTCGGGCTGCAACGTATTATGTTGCAGACTTTTCAGACGAGGAGTAAGGTTCGTTAGGTCGTTGCCGTGCAGCTCAGCTATGCCGTTGGAGTTGATGGACTCACTTTATCTTCCAAGCCTTCCGATGTTATCGTATTAGATGGCCTTATGCCATATTTATTGTAATAAGTTCTCTTTTGAGACATTCGATGTAATAAGTGTGTGATTGCTACTCTGTTATAAATCCTTCGAGTATTGTGTGTGTCAGCATTACCGATCCAGGGATGACACTGAAGCACAGAGACTTGACCGTTTGAGGTCGGGTCGCTACACCTATTGACATAGTGCCCAGTGCAGTTGGTATTTTCTGCTTGTTTTTTTACTTTGCAGAATATCGATACCAAACGAAGTCCAAATGCCACAAAACTTTTTGGAGATTTTTTTCTGGACAGAAGACACCCAGGGAGCCAAGGAAGTGCACCAGAGGAAGCCCGTGGGGGCCACTAGGCACCAGGGCGCGCCAGAAGGCCCAGGCATGCCCTGGTGGGTAGTGGGGCCCACGGGAGGCTTCTCCACCGACTATTAGCTCTAGAAATACTCTAAAATCACCAAAACCCTAGGGGAGTCGACGAAACACAATTCCAACAACAAGTTCTAGAACCACAAGATCCAATCTAGAGGCCTTCTCTGGCACTCTGCCGGAGGGGTCAACGATCACGGAGGGGTTCTTCATCATCACACTTGCCCCTCCGATGATGCGTGAGTAGTTCACCACAGACCTATGGGTCCATAGGTAGTAGCTAGATGGCTTCTTCTCTCTTTTTGATCTTCAATGCAATGTTCTCCTCGATGTTCCTCGAGATCTATTTGATGTAATGACTTTTTGCTGTGTGTTTGTTGGGATCCGATGAATTGTGAGTTTATGATCAGTTCTATCCATGAATATTATTTGAGTCTTTGTTGAACTCTCTTATGCATGATTATCATAGCCTCGTGTTTCTTCTCCGAAACTTTGGTTTGGTTTGGCCAACTAGATTGATTTTTCTTTCCATGGGAATAGGTGCGTTGTGATGGGCTCGGTCTTGCGGTGCTCAATCTTAGTGAGTGAAGGAGACATGACACGCATGTATCATTGCCACTAAGGATAAAAAGATGGGGTCTATCTCGACATGAATAGATCTTGTCTACATCATGTCATCATTATTATTGCAATACTCCATTTTTTTCATGAACTTAACACACTAGATGCATGCTAGATAGCGGTCGATGTGTGGAGTACTAGTAGTAGATGCAGAATCGTTTTGGTCTACTAATCTTGGACATGATGCCTATATACATGATCATTGCCTTGTATATCATCATAAGTATTTGCTCTTCTATCAATTGCCCAACAGTAATTTGCTTACCCACCATATGTTATTTTCTTGAGAGAAGCCTCTAGTGAAATCTATGCGCCTGGGGTCTACTTCCTATCATATTGTTTTCAGATCTATTGATCCAAAAGTTCAAAGATACATTGTTGCATTTTTCTTTATTTATTTTATTTTGTGTTTTTGCTAGATCTATTTATCCAATCTCATACAATTTAATCTATCTCCATATCGAGGAGGGATCAACAACCCCTCTGACGCATTGGGTTGCAAGTTTTTGTGGTTTGTGTGGAGGTGTTGTTTACATAGTGTTGCTTGGTTCTCCTATTGGATTGATAACCATGGTTTCATAGCTGACGGAAATACTTACCGTTGTTGTGCAACATCATCCTCTCCTCTTCAAGGAATTACGAACGCTGATACAAGCAATCAATCGTCTATTACCTTTTAGAGAGTGGTGTCTCCTAGATTGGTTAGGTGTCACTTGGGAGCCTCCAAGAAATTGTAGAGTTGAACCAAGGAGTTTGTAAGGGCAAGGAGATCACCTACTTCATGAAGATATACCCGAGTGAGGCTAGTCCTTCGTGGGCGTAAGCCATGATGGAATAGACAAGGTTGCTCCTTCGTGGACCCTTCGTGGGTGGATCCCTCCGTGGACACACTCAACTATTACCCTCCATGGGTTGAAGTCTCCATCAATGTGGATGTATGATAGCACCACCTAGTAGAACCATGACAAAAATCATCTTGTCTTCACAGTGTTTGAAATCTTCAATATCTCCTTTACATTCATATGCAAAGTCTTTACTTTCTGGCACACAACTCTTAGACTTGCATGTGTAGGGTGTGCTTGACTTGGTAGACTTGCTAAAACGTGCCTACATCTAAAATTGGGAAAATGATAAGTTTTTATTTGGCCAATTAGTCTAATCATCCCCCTCTAGACATACTTTCGATCCTACAAGTGGTATTAGAGCTTTGGTCTCCATTGCATTGGTTTCACAACCTAGGAGAGTATGGCATCTAGTGAGGGAAACTATCACCATAGAGGTCCATATTTGATGGTACAAACTTTGCTAGTTGGAAACATAAGATGAAAATGCATATTCTTGGTCATAACCCTATCGTTTGGGCTATTGTTCATGTTGGCTTGCAAGGTGAATTGTTGGAGGATGGCAAGGAACCGGATCGTGAAGCAACCACGGAAGAATTGAAGATGTTGTAATACAACGCTCAAGCATGTGACATTCTCTTCAACGGTTTGTGTCCCGAGGAGTTCAAGAAGATTAGTCGTCCCAAGAATGCAAAGGAAATTTGGGATACTTTGGTTCATATGCACGAAGGTACCTAGTCTGTCAAGGAATCCAAGTTGGATGTGCTTCAAAGTCAACTTGACAAGTTCAAGATGAAGGATGGTGAAGGAGTCGCCAGAATGTACTCTAGGCTTGCTCTCAACACAAATGAGATTGCCGGCTTAGGAAGTGAAGAGATGACCGGCAACTTCATCATCAAGAAGATCCTTAGAGCCTTGGATGAAAAATATGATATTGTGTGCACATTGATCCAAATGATGCCCAAATACAAAGATCTCAAGCCCATAGAAGTCATTAGAATAAATGTTACTCAAGAGATGTCACTCAAGGATAAGGAGCAGCTCCACAAAAAGTCAAGTGGTGCATACAAAGCTTCAAGTGATGCTCCTACAACATCAAGTGAAAAGCTAGTATCCAATGAGGAATTAAGCATAATGGTGAAGAACTTCAATAAATTCTACAAGAATAGAAGCAAAGAGAGAAGCTCCAACTCAAGGCAATATGAGCAAAGATCGTCAAGTCGTGACTGAAAACTATAATTGTGAAGACTCATACACTACTCCAATGAGTGCATGACACCTCACAAGAAAAGAGATGACTCACCTAGAAGAAAAACTAGAAGAGAAGAATCACCTCAAAAAGAGAGAGGGAATAGAGATGATCACTATGAACGAAGACCTTCTCAAAGAAACAAGGAATCAGAAGGGAAATACAAGTCAACCAAGAGATACTCGAGAAGAAGACATCAAGGTCATGTTGGTGAATGGGTTTTCGGCTCCAACTCCGACAACAACTCCGAGAGAAGTTATCACTCCGACTTTGACTATAGTCAAGATGAAGGTGTTGCCAGACTTGCTCTCATATCCTCCAACTCCTATTACCTATTTGATTCACCAAATTAAGGAATTGGAAGATGATTCATGGCTAAAGGCCCGAAGGTATCACACCCTGAGTATCTTGATTTCAATAGTGATGAGGATGATTTGCTAGGTGATGATGATTTGCTTGTTGATAAAACAAGTGATGTGAGCTATAATAAACTTGCCGGTAATCATGATAATCAAGATGAAACGAGTGACAATGCTAAGGAGAATGAGCATCTAACTAAAGAACTAAACACTCTTAAGTTAGCTCATGAAACAACCCAGGAAGATCATAGAGAGCTTCTAAGAACTCATGAGAAGCTACACTTTGAGAAGCTAAATTTAGAGCAATAGCATGAGCTTCTAAAAGCAATCAATGATGATCTTCGAAAGAAGAGTTCTTCTTACATTGCCAAATGTCTTCTCTTGTCTACTTTTATGCCACAAGTTAAATCTATTCAAGCTAGTGATAGGAGTAAAAAAGGTTCTACCTCTAGTAGTAACAATAACAATGTTAAATCCAATATTGTTGCTTCTAGTAGTTCTATTGATTCCACTAATGATTCTCTTATCCAAGTTACACTTGAGCAAGAAAATAATTTATTGAAAGGAATGATAGAAAGGGGTGTCTACAAGAGCCTTGCCAGGAGTAAGCAATTTGAGGAAATTGTGTGGAAGCAAGGAAGGCACCGGAAGAACCAAGGTATTGGTTTTGAACTAAAGTTCAATGAAATGGAGTTTAGTGAGAAGAAGATCAATACCCCAAGACTAAGTTTGTTCCTCGACAAGAGAAGTATGACCCCACTTCTTTTGAGGGAACACAAGCTCAAGATGATCTTCCAGAACAAGGCCACAAGCTAAAAGGCAGGGACAAGCTTCAAGAAGAGATTGACTCATTTGAAGATCCACCTCAAGCTTTGATCAAATGGGTTTCCAAGACTTCATCAAGTACTACTACAACTCCAAGGATTCCCATCAAGTTGATGTGGGTCCCAAAGAATAAGAACTAGAGAGTTCCTGAGGGTGACTCCGCCAACAAACTTCACTCATATTCATTTATAGTAAGGATTTGTGCAACCAACTTCAACATCTTGCACTAGTTCATGGAGTCATAAGCCCTCTTATTAGTAAGACAAGGGACAAAGTATTCAATGCATTCATGGACATTATCTTGTGTGCATTTCATTCTATGTCTATGGATATCCCTGTTTGTTCCTTGTGGGACTAACCCATGTGGGCATTGAAAGTGCAAAACTCCAAGGATTGCTCCCAACTCTTGATGGTCGACATCAACATTGAGCATCTACATTCACAACATCTACATGAAGTCATCATCGACAAAACCCAAGTTTAGTTCATCCCTCTCTGGGGTGATATCACATCTAGGAGAGCTTTACTCTAAAAAATTGAGCCAAAACAACTCTAATGATGTGAACACATTAATGTTTTATGTAAAAGTGGTAGCCCCACTTGTGCTTAAATGATGAGTATGACCTATGATCAAATGTTCTCATTTAGCTCCTAAGTCAATATACTCATATACATATGACTGTGGCATCGCCCATTGCTTGATAGTTGCTAGTGTTGGTTGTGCATGTTTGACACATATTCTATTTGCTATTTCATTGTGTGAGCATGTTGCTATGCATATTTATCATTTGAGGACATCCAATTGTAGTTTTATTGATTTGGTTTTATTTGGCCAATTGGATGTAAAAGAATGCTTAAGCACCTTCTCTAGCTATCTATCTCATCTTGTCTCAAATTCTATTCATGCTATAACCCTCCACCACCACTTACTCAAAGAGAGAGAGAGAGAGAGCCAACAGAACGAACAACTTCCACTACTCATTTTCTGAGAAAAGAACCACCTGCTCATGTGTTGATATCAAGAGATACCAATCCAACCATTTGAACCTTGATTTCTACCATTTTCCAAGTTGCTTTCCATCCATTCATCTCATCCACCAAAACCAAATCTGCCAGAGAGTGTTTCAGTGTTGGGGACACTATCATTTGAAGCATAAGAGCAAGAGTTCATCATCAACAACACCGTCTATTACCTTTCGGAGAGTGGTGTGCTACCTCTTGAGCATGCGTTGGTTTTCCCTTGAAGAGGAAAGGGTGATGCAGCAAAGTAGCGTAAGTATTTCCCTCAGTTTTTGAGAACCAAGGTATCAATCCAGTAGGAGACTACACTCAAGTCGCCTAGTACATGCACAAACAAACAAGAACCTTGCAACCAACGCGATAAAGGGGTTGTCAATCCCTTCATGGTCACTTACGAAAGTGAGATCTGATAGAGATAATAAGATAAATATTTTGGTATTTTTGTTGTATAGATTGAAAAGTAAAGACTGAAAAATAAATAGTGAACTAGAATTATAGATCGGAAACTTATATGATGTAAAGTAGACCCGGGGGCCATAGGTTTCACTAGTGGCTTCTCTCAAGATAGCATATATTACGGTGGGTGAACAAATTACTGCCGAGCAATTGATAGAAAAGCACATAGTTATGATGATATCTAGGCATGATCATGAATATAGGCATCACGTCTGTGTCAAGTAGACCGAAATGATTCTGCATCTACTGCTATTACTCCACACATCGATTGCTATCCAGCATGCATCTAGAGTATTAAGTTCATAAGAACAGAGTAACGCATTAGGCAAGATGACATGATGTAGAGGGATAAACTCAAGCAATATGATATAAACCCCATCTTATTATCCTTGATGGCAACAATACAATATGTGCCTTGCTGCCACTACTGTCACTGGAAAAGGACACAGCAAGATTGAACCCAATGATAAGCTCTTCTCCCATTGCAAGAAAGATCAATCTAGTAGGCCAAACCAAACTGATAATTCGAAGAGACTTGCAAAGATATCAAATCATGCATATAAGAATTCAGAGAAGAATCAAATATTGTTCATAGATAATCTTAATCATAAACCCACAATTCATTGGATCTCGGCAAACACACCGCAAAAAGAATTACATCGAATAGATCTCTAAGAACATCGAGGAGAACTTTGTATTGAGATCCAAAGAGAGAGAAGAAGCCATCTAGCTAATAACTATGGAGCCGAAGGTCTGTGGTAAACTATTCACACATCATCGGAGCGGCTATGGTGTTGATGTAGAAGCCCTCCATGATCGAATCCCCCTTCGGCAGATTGCCGGAAAAGGTCCCCAGATGGGATCTCATGGGTATAGAAGGTTGCGGCGGTGGAAAAGTGGTTTCGTGGCTCTCCTGGATGTTTTCAGGGTATAAGAGTATATATAGGCGAAAGAAGTAGGTTGGTGGAGCTGCGAGGGGCCCACGAGGGTGGGGGCGCGCTGCCCTACCTCGTGGCCACCTCGTTGCTTCCTTGACGTCTACTCCAAGTCTCTTAGATTGCGTTTGTTCCAAAAAAGATCCTCGCGAAGGTTTCATCCCGTTCGGATTCCGTCTGATATTCCTTTTCTATGAAACACTGAAATAGGCAAAAAACAGTAACTAGCACTGGGCCTCCGGTTAATAGGTTAGTCCTAAAAATAATATAAAAGTGCATATTAAAGTCCATTAAACATCCAAAACAGATAATATAATAGCATGGAACAATCAAAAATTATAGATACGTTGGAGACGTATCAGCATACCCAAGCTTAATTCATGCTCGTCCTCGAGTAGGTAAATGATAAAAACAGAATTTTTGATGTGGAATGCTACCTAACATAACTTTCAATGTAATTTCCTTTATCGTGGCATGAATGTTTAGATCCGAAAGATTCAAGACAAAAGTTTAATATTGACATAAAAACAATAATACTTCAAGCATACTAATAAAGCAATCATGTCTTCTCAAAATAACATGGACAAAGAAAGTTATCCCTACAAAATCATATAGTCTGGCTATCCTCTATCTTCATCACACAAAATATTTAAATCATGCACAACCCCGATGACAAGCCAAGAAATTGTTTCATACTTTTGATGTTCTCAAACTTTTTAAATCTTCACGCAATACATGAGCATGAGCCATGGATATAACACTATAGGTGGAATAGAATGGTGGTTGTGGAGAAGACAAAAAGGAGAAGATAGTCTCACGTCAACTAGGCGTATCAATGGGTATGGAGATGCCCATCAATAGATATCAATGTGAGTGAGTAGGGATTGCCATGCAACAAATGCACTAGAGCTATAAGTGTATGAAAGCTCAAAAAGAAACTAAGTGGGTGTGCATCCAACTCGCTTGCTCACGAAGACCTAGGGCGTTTTGAGGAAGCCCATCATTAGAATATACAAGCCAAGTTCTATAATGAAAAATTCCCACTAGTATATGAAAGTGACAAAATAGGAGACTCTCTATAATGAAGATCATGGTGCTACTTTGAAGCACAAGTGTGGAAAAAGGATAGTGGCATTTCCCCTTCTCTATTTTTCTCTTTTTTTATTTGGGCCTTTTCTCTTTTTTATGGCCTATTTTTTCGTCCGGAGTCTCATCCCGACTTGTGGGGGAATCATAGTCTCCATCATCCTTTCCTCACTGGGACAATGCTCTAATAATGATGATCATCACACTTTTATTTACTTACAACTCAAGAATTACAACTTGATACTTAGAACAAAATATGACTCTATGTGAATGCCTCCGGCGGTGTACCGGGATATGTAATGAATCAAGAGTGACATGTATGAAAGAATTATGAACGGTGGTTTTGCCACAAATACAATGTCAACTACATGATCACACAAAGCAATATGACAATGATGAAGCGTGTCATAGTAAATGAAATGGTGGAAAGTTGCATGGCAATATATCTCGGAATGGCTATGGAAATGCCATAATAGGTAGGTATGGTGGCTTTTTTGAGGAAGGTATATGGTGGGTTTATGGTACCGGTGAAAGTTGCGCGGTACTAGAGAAGCTAGCAATGGTGGAAGGGTGAGAGTGCGTATAATCCATGGACTCAACATTAGTCATAAAGAACTCACGTACTTATTGAAAAAATCTACAAGTCATCAAAAACCAAGCACTACGCGCATGCTCCTAGGGGGATAGATTGGTAGGAAAAGACCATCGCTCGTCCCCGACCACCACTCATAAGGAAGGCAATAAATAAATAAATAAATCATGCTCCAACTTCATCACATAATGGTTCCCCATACGTGCATGCTACGGGAATCACAAACTTTCACACAAGTATCTCTCAAATTCACAATTACTCGACTAGCATGACTCTAATATTACCATCTTCATATCTCAAAACAATCATCAAGTATCAAAATTCTCATAGTATTCAATGCACTCTATATGGAAGTTTTTATTATACCCATCTTGGATGCCTATCATATTAGGAATAATTTCATAACCAAAGAAAATTACCATGTTGTTCTAAAGGACTCTCAAAATAATATAAGTGAAGCATGAGAGATCAATAATTTTTATAAAATAAAACCACCACCGTGCTCTAAAAAGATATAAGTGAAGCACTAGAGCAAAATTATCTAGCTCAAAAGATATAAGTGAAGCACATAGAGTATTCTAATAAATTCCGGTTCATGTGTGTCTCTCCCAAAAGGGTGTGTACAGCAAGGATGATTGTGGTAAACTAAAAAGTAAAGACTCAAATCATACAAGACGCTCCAAGCAAAACACATATCATGTGGTGAATAAAAATATAGCCTCAAGTAAAGTTACCGATAGACGAAGACGAAAGAGGGATGCCTTCTGAGGCATCCCCAAGCTTAGGTTTTTGGTTGTCCTTGAATTTTACCTTGGGGTGCCTTGGGCATCCCCAAGCTTAGTCTCTTGACACTCCTTGTTCCAAAATCCATCAAATATTTACCCAAAAACTTGAAATCTTCACAACACAAAACTCAACAGAAAATCTCATGAGCTCCGTTAGTATAAGAAAACAAACCACCACTTTAAGGTACTGTAATCAACTAATTCTTTATTTATATTGGTGTTAAACCTACTGTATTCCAACTTATCTATGGTTCATACCCCCAATACTAGCCATAGATTCATCAAAATAAGCAAATAACACACAAAAAACAGAATCTGTCAAAAACAGAACAGTCTGTAGAAATCTGTAGGTTTCGAATACTTATGTAACTCCAAAAATTCTTAACAATTAGGAATTCCTAAATAATTTGTATATTGATCTACTTCAGTTGTAATAAGTATTTCATTGCTCTCTGGTAAAAAATTAAAATTATTCTCGTGAGCGCAAACTTTCTGTTTTTTACAGCAAGATCAAATAACAATCACCCAAGAAGATCCTAAAGGCTTTACTTGGCACAAACACTAATTAAAACATAAAAAACACAATCATAATAGAGGCTAGATAAATTATTTATTAATAAACAGGAACAAAAAGTAAAGAACAAAAATAAAATTGGGTTGCCTCCCAACAAGAGCTATCGTTTAACGCCCCTAGCTAGGCATCGATAATTTTAATGATGCTCACATGAAAGACAAGAATTGAAGCACAAAGAGAGCATCATGAAACACGTGACAAACACATCTAAGTATAACATACTTCCTATGCATAGGCATCTTATAGGCAAACAAATTATCAAAGCAAGCAAAAACTAGCATATGCAAGGAAGCCGAAAGAAACAAATAGCAATCTCAACATAACGAGATGTAATTTAGTAACATGAAAATTTCTACCATCATATTTTCCTCTCTCATAATAATTAAATGTGGGATCATAAGCAAATTCAACAAAATATCTATCACATAAAATATTTTCAACACGACCCACATGCATGCAAAGTTGACACTCTTCCATAATAGTGGGATTAACATTAACTAAAGTCATGACCTCTCCAAACCCACTTATATAAAAAAAATCATAAGATTGAACATTATCCAAATGGGATCTAAAGTTGACACTCTTCCAAACCCACTTTCAATATTATTGCAAACATTATTATCAATCTCATATTCATCATGGGGCTTAAATAAAATTTTAAAATCATAAGAAGAATCACCCCAATCATGATCATTGCAACAAGTAGAGGACATAGCAAAACTAGCATCCCCAAGCTTAGGGTTTTGCATATTATTAGCATAATTTACATCAATAGAATTTATAATAAAATCATTGCAGTCATGCTTTTTATTCAAATATCTATCGTGAATCGCTTCATAAAGTAATTCATCACACTTTTCAGATTCACGAATTTCAAGCAAAACCTCATAAAGATAATCTAGTGCACTCAACTCACTAGCAATAGGTTCATCATAATTGGATATCTTAAAGAGATTAGCAAGTGGATGAGGATCCATAAACTTTGATCAAGTGAAGATGCAAGCAAAAAGAAGGTACATGGTAACACAAGCAAACAAAAGATCGAACGAAAGAAGGGCGACGAAAAGGCAAAGGTTGTGAAGGGGGGGAGGAAAACGAGAGGCAAGTGGCAAATAATGCAATGTGAGGGATAAGAGTTTGTGATGGGCACTAGGTATATCTTGGCTTGTGTGTAGATCTCCCCAACAAAGGCACCAGAAATACTTCTTACTACCTCTTGAGTATGCGTTGGTTTTCCCTTGAAGAGGAAAGGGTGATGTAGCAAAGTAGCATACGTATTTCCCATAGTTTTTGAGAACCAAGGTATCAATCCAGTAAGAGACTACACGCAAGTCACCTAGTACCTGCACAAACAAACAAGAACCTCGCAACCAACGCGATAAAGGGGTTGTCAATCCCTTCACGGTCACTTACGAAAGTGAGATCTAATAGAGATAATAAGATAAATAGTTTTGGTATTTTTGTTGTATACATTGAAAAGTAAAGATTGCAAAATAAATAGTAAACTAGAATTATAGATCGGAAACTAATATGATGTAAAGTAGACCCTAGGGCCATAGGTTTCGCTAGTGGCTTCTCTCAAGATAGCATATATTACGGTGGGTGAACAAATTACTGCCGAGCAATTGATAGAAAAACACATAGTTATGATGATATCTAGGCATGATCATGAATATAGGCATCACGTCCGTGTCAAGTAGACAGAATCGATTCTGCATCTACTACTATTACTCCACACATTGACCGCTATCGAGCATGTATCTAGAGTATTAAGTTCATAAGAACAGAGTAACGCATTAGGCAAGATGACATGATGTAGAGGGATAAACTCAAGCAATATGATATAAACCCCATCTTTTTATCCTCGATGACAACAATACAATACGTGCCTTGCTGCCCCTGCTGTCACTGGAAAAGGAAACCGCAAGATTGAACCCAAAGATAAGCACTTCTCCCATTGCAAGAAAGATCAATCTAGTAGGCCAAACCAAACTGATAATTCGAAGAGACTTGCAAAGATATCAAATCATGCATATGAGAATTCAGAGAAGAATCAAATATTGTTCATAGATAATCTTAATCATAAAGCCACAATTCCTCGGATCTCGGAAAATACACTGCAAAAAGAATTACATCGAATAGATCTCCAAGAACATCGAGGAGAACTTTGTATTGAGATCCAAAGAGAGAGAAGAAGACATCTCGCTAATAACTATGGACCCGAAGGTCTGTGGTAAACTACTCACACATCATCAGAGAGGCTATGGTGTTGATGTAGAAGCCCTCAGTGATCGAATCCCCCTTCGGCAGACTGCCGGAAAAGATCCCCATATGGGATCTCATGGGTACAGAAGGTTGCGGCGGTGGAAAAGTGGTTTCGTGGCTCTCCTGGATGTTTTTAGGGTATAAGAGTATATATAGGCGAAAGAAGTAGGTTGATGGAGCCACGAGGGGGCCACGAAGGTGTGGGGCGTGCCTGGCCCCCCTGGGCACGCCGCCCTACCTCGTGGCCGCCTCGTTGCTTCCTTGACGTCTACTCCAAGTCTCGTGGATTGCGTTTGTTCCAAAAAAGATCCTCGCGAAGGTTTCATTCCATTTGATATTCCTTTTCTGCGAAACACTGAAATAGGCAAAAAAAAACAGCAACTGACGCTGGGCCTCCGGTTAATAGGTTAGTCCCAAAAATAATATAAAAGTGCATATTAAATCCCATTAAACATCCAAAACAGGTAATATAATAGCATGGAACAATCAAAAATTATAGATATGTTAGAGACGTATCATGGTGTCTCCTAGATTGGTTAGGTGTCACTTGGGAGCCTCCAAGAGATTGTGGAGTTGAACCAAGTAGTTTGTAAGGGCAAGGAGATCGCCTACTTCGTGAAGATCTACCTAAGTGAGGCTAGCCCTTCGTGGGCGTAAGCCATGATGGAATAGACAAGGTTACTTCTTCGTGGACCTTTTGTGGGTGGAGCCCTCCGTTGACTCCCGCAACCATTACCCTCAGTGGGTTGAAGTCTTCATCAACATGGATGTGCAATAGCACCACCTATCGAAACCACGACAAAAATCATCATGTCTTCATTGCGTTTGAAATCTCCAATCTATCCTTTACATTCATATGCAAAGTCATTACTTTCCATTGCACAACTCTTAGACTTGCATGTGTAGGGTGTACTTGACTTGGTAGACATGCTAAAACTTGCCTACGTCTAAGATTGGGAAAATGACAAGTTTTATTTTGTCAAGTAATCTAATTACCCCCATGTAGATGTACTTTCAATCCTACAAGAACACTTCGGGCGAAGTATGGGAGCCCGCCGAAGGTCTCGTAACCATTTCCTGCGACCTTCGCCATGCTCGGGGGCTACTGACGGGGTCCTATACCAGGGTGGCTAACGCCAAGGAGCCTGGTCTCATCCAAGACATGGGGCCCACCTGGCTCAGAGCAAGGAGCAAACCCTAGGAGGCGAAGATGACCTTTGTAGTCCCCAAGAATAGAGGACGACAATGCCCTAGATCGCATCTGCCATGTAAACCCTAGACCTTTCCTGCCTATATAGAGGGAGGTCCAGGGAACTCATTCATCATCTATCCATAGTTAGTAAAACTCTCGTAGCAATCTCATTCACCACTGTAACCCCTCGCATGAGGTATCCCTCCATTATGAATCATCAAAACTAGCAGGACATAGGGTATTACTCTCTAGAGGTCCGAATCTGGATAAACCCCTTGTGTGAGCTCCAATTCATGACTTCCAGCTGTGCTTGGACCCCTACCGAGGGATTTCACAGTATTTTGCACCATCAACGCACTCTATATAAGCCACCCCCTAGCACTGGAACACGGGTTCACATCCATTGTAATCATCATATGCAAGAAAAGAAAAACATAGCTCCAAAGCTTGATACGTAGGGTTGTTACCTCTTCTGAGAGGGGCCCAAACTTGTAAATCCTTGGGTCACACCTTCGCCGTAGCTAGGATCAGCCTATGTTCGTACCCCTACATCTTGCTATCAAATTAGCTCCCACGACAATGGTGGCGACGTTGAGGGGTCGGGACAATAGTGGGTGGTGGTGTAGCTAGGGGAGGAGAGGCAAAGGGTTAGTCCAGAAGGTCGGGGGATTTTAGGAGATTTGTTGTGGGTCATGTATGTCGGATCCGACGTGATGGACGTGCCTGTCGTGTCCGGACCTACCCAATAATTGTCCCAGATATGAGTTGGATATGAGGTGCCGGCCAGCTCATACGTACACCTGGGTCGCCCGCCCGGACATATAAGTGGCGTTTGAGGAGTCCATTAGTGGGTTGCTCTAAACAAACATTCTTATGTGAGAGCAACTCCAACGCGCTGACCTATTTCGTCTGCGTGCGTTCGTTTGGGTCGTGACAGACAGAAAAGTCGGCCCAACACGCTGACCCAAACAGACGCGCGGACGAAAAGACCCATTCCCGGCCCAATTTTGAGCCCGATTTGCATTGGCGTGGACACGAGATGGACGTGCGTGTCGTGCGCTAACTACTCCTCCTGGCCCACCAGTTGGTGGCACATTGGCCGTCCTCTCCCACCCCATGACAACAAAACCTTGCCCGCACCCGACCCCCATCCCGCCGCCGCCGCCGCCCATTTTCGGTGCCTCTGCCAGCAGTCGGTGCCGACGCACCTCCCCCCAACGCCGCCACCTCCCACGTCATCGGCCCCACCGTCTCACCACCGGGGCACCGAAGCTTCCCCACCCCACCCCTCAAAGCTGCCGCGAGCAGGAAGCCGCTTCCCCGCCATGGTCAGCTCCTTCTTCTGACAATGCCCGTTGTCCTGATGCCGACATGCTCGTCGGACGCCGACAGCTCCAAGGGAGGCGCACGTCTCTTCGCCGGCCAGCTTCTTCGTTGATGCCCGCAAGCTGTTCGACAGGTTGCCAAGGTACAAAATAGACTCCGCCGACGAGTTCTTCTTCCACAATTTCCTTTGCGACTCTGATGATTCCTCGTCTAACGATGAGGAGGAGATCTTGGCTGCCGTGTTGGTACATGACCACCTTAATCGGCAATGGTCGTTGTTCAGTGGCTCAGTCCCGGGGCACCTTCAGTGTTGAATCGCAACCGAGAGAGCGGCCATTTCCTTCCACTCATTGGAAGGACTACTTTGACACAACCAACCCACTGTTCAAACATCAGAAATTTCGGCGGCGTTTTCGTATGGGTAGGCATCTTTTCAACCGTATTAGAGAGGGGGTGGTTGGATACGATAACTATTTCGAGTGCAAAGAGGATGCCCTTGGAAAGATTGGCTTCTCATCTTATCAAAAATGCACTACAACCATCCGGATGCTTGCATACGGAGTACCTGGTGATCTCATTGATGAGTACGTCCATATGAGTGAGTCTTCATACCTAGAATCCATGTACAAGTTCTGCAAGGCTGTGATTGCTGTGTTTGACCCAGAGTACTTGAGAGAGTCGACTGCTCAAGATACAACCCGCTTGTTGGCGATGAATGCCACTAGGGGCTTCCCAGGGATGCTTTGTAGCATAGAATTCATGCACTAGGAGTGGAAGAACTGCTCTTCTGCTTGGCAATGGCAGTATAAGGGCCATGTTAGGGCTTGCACTATCATACTTGAGGTTGTGGCCTCACAAGATCTTTGGATCTAGCACTCTTTCTTCGGCATGCCCAGATCACACAATGATATTGATACGTCTCCAACGTATTATAATTTGTTATTGTTCCATGCTGTTATATTATCATTCTTGGATGTTTTATAATCATTTCATATCATTTTTTGGTACTAACCTATTGACATAGTGCCAAGTGCCAGTTGCTGTTTTTTGCATTTTTTTACATCGCATGTAATCAATACCAAACGGAGTCCAAACGCAACGGAACTTTTTGTGGATTTTTTGGACCAGAAGACATCCAATGGGCCGGAGAAGCGCTTGGGGGGGGGTGCTCCGAGGGGAGCAAAACCCACCAGGCCCAGGCGCGCGCTGGTGGGTTGTGCCCACCTTGGGTGCCCCCTAGACCACCTCTTTGCTCTATAAATACCCCAATATTCCAGAAACCCTAGGGGAGTCGATGAAAATCAATTCCATCCGCCATAGAGTCCAGAACCACCAGATCTAATCTAGACATCATCATGGAGGGGTTCACCACTTCCATTGGTGCCTCTCTGATGATGCATGAGTAGTTCTTCATAGACCATCGGGTCCGTAGTTAGTAGCTAGATGGCTTCCTCTCCCTCGTTTTATTCTCAATACAATGGTCTCTTGGAGATCCATATGATGTAACTCTTTTGCGGTGTGTTTATTGGGATCCAATGAACTTTGAGTTTATGATCAGATCTATCTCTTTTTATCCATGAAAGTTATTTGAGTTTCTTTGATCTCTTATATGCATGATTGCTTATAGCCTCGTATTTCTTCTCAAATATTTGGGTTTTGTTGGGCCAACTTGATCTATTTATCTAGCAATGGGAAGAGGTGCTTTGTAGTGGGTTCGATCTTATAGTGCTTGATCCCAGTGACAGAAGGGGAACCGTATAACACCCACGTGTCGGAGCACGACTTAGAGGCATAACCGCATAGTAGGCATGTCACAAGAGGGGTATTCTTTACACATCCCATGTACTGAATAAGAAAGATATAAAGAGTTGGCTTACAGTCGCCACTTCACACAATACATAAATATAGCATTACATCATCCAGAATACAATCAAGGTCCGACTACGGAACCAAGTAAAGAAAGCCAACCCCTAATGCAAAAGATCCCCGATCACCCCAACTGGGCTCCACTACTGATCGTCCGGAAAGGAAACATAATAACGTCCTGAATCCTCGTCGAATTCCCACTTGAGTTCGGTCGCATCCCCTGTAATGGCATCATCGGCACCTGCATCTGGTTTTGGAAGTAATCTGTGAGTCACGGGGACTTAGCAATCTCACACCCTCACGATCAAGACTATTTAAGCTTATGGGTCGGAAAAGGTAGTGAGGTGGAGCTGTAGCAAGCACTAGCATATATGGTGGCTAACTTACGCAAATGAGAGCGAGAAGAGAAGCAAAGCACGATCAAGAAACTATAAAGATCAAGAAGTGATCCTGAAACTACTTACGTTCAAGCATAACACGAGACCGTGTTCTCTTCCCGGACTCCGCTGAAAAGAGACCATCATGGTTACAAATGTTGTTGATTCATTTTAATTAAGTTAAATTTCAGGTTTTTACAACCGGATATTAACAAATTCCCATCTGCCCATAACCGCGGGCACGGCTTTCGAAAGTTCAAAACCCTGCAGGGGTGTCCCAACATAGCCCATCACAAGCTCTCACGGTCAACGAAGGATATTCCTTCTCCCAGGATGACCCGATCAGATTCGGAATCCCGGTTACAAGACATTTCGACAATGGTAAAACAAGACCAGCAAAGCCACCCGAATGTGCCAAAAAATCCCGATAGGAGCTGCACATATCTCGTTCTCAGGGCACACCGGATGGGCAAGACGTCGGGTTGGCATAGACCCTGGTTGCCCAGGGGGTGCCGGACATCTCCCAGTTTGGACCAACACTTAGAGAAGCACTGGCCCGGGGGTTAAAATAAAGACGACCCTTGAGTCCGCGAAACCCAAGGGAAAAGGCTTAGGTGGCAAATGGTAAAACCAAGGTTGGGCCTTGCTGGAGGAGTTTTATTCAAGGCGAACTGTCAAGGGGTTCCCATTATAACCCAACCACGTAAGGAACACAAAATCAAGGAACATAACACCGGTATGATGGAAACTAGGGCGGCAAGAGTGGAACAAAACACCAGGCATAAGGTCGAGCCTTCCACCCTTTACCAAGTATATAGATGCATTAAAGTAAACAAGATATAATAATGATATCCCAACAATAATCATGTTCCAACAAGGAACAAACTCCATCTTCACCTGCAACTAGCAACGCTATAAGAGGGGCTGAGCAAAGCGGTAACATAGCCAAACAATGGTTTGCTAGGAAAATGTGGGTTAGAGGCTTGACATGGCAAAATAGGAGGCATGATAAAGCAAGTGGTAGGTATCGCGGCATAGCAATAGAGCGAGCAACTAGCAAGCAAAGATAGAAGTGATTTCGAGGGTATGGTCATCTTGCCTGCAAAGTTCTCAAAGTTGACGTAAGCTTGATCCTCATAAGCATGCTCAACGGGTTCCTCGATCACGTACTCGTCTCCTGGCTCTACCCAAAGCATGAACACAAGCAAAGGAAACAACAATCAACCACGGTGCAATGCGCAAGCAACATGATGCAAAACATGGCATGATATGCGGGATGTGATATGCAATGCATATGCGTGCTCCGGAAGGAAAAGATTGAACCAGGCCTCAACTTGGCAAACCAAGTGTGCCACTGTAAAGATGAGTTGATTTCGGTCGAAATCGATATAAAGATCACCGGAATCGGATTCACGGTTTGCAAATGGCAAGCAAAACAAGAATGGCACAATTCTGCAATTAACAGCACGATGCCATCTAGGATGCAACAAGAAGTTAAGGTACTGCACTCCAACATAGCAACAAAGCACATGGAAGTGATCTACTCATGATGCTTGACAAAAGATGAACACTGAGCTGTGGCTAAATCACACAATAGCAGGTTCAAACAAGCATGGCAAAAGTGCAAAAGATATCAGCATCACAAACTTAGTGAAAATACTAACATGTCAGGAATTAACATCAAGAAGCAATGTTTAGAGCAAGATAATGTTGGAAATATGCCCTAGAGGCAATAATAAAAGCATTATTATTGTATTTCCTTGTTCATGATAATTGTCTTTATTCATGCTATAATTGTGTTATCCGGAAATCGTAATACATGTGTGAATAATAGACACCAACATGTCCCTAGTAAGCCTCTAGTTGACTAGCTCATTGATCAATAGATAGTCATGGTTTCCTGACTATGGACATTGGATGTCATTGATACCGAGATCACATCATTAGGAGAATGATGTGATGGACAAGACCCAATCCTAAACATAGCACAAGATCGTATAGTTCGTTTGCTAGAGTTTTCCAATGTCAAGTATCTTTTCCTTAGACCATGAGATCGTGTAACTCCCGGATACCGTAGGAGTGCTTTCGGTGTACCAAACTTCACAACATAACTGGGTGACTATAAAGGTATACTACGGGTATCTCCGAAAGTGACTGTTGGGTTGACACGGATCAAGACTGGGATTTGTCACTCCATATGATGGAGAGGTATCACTGGGCCCACTAGGTAATGCATCATCATAATGAGCTCAAAGTGACAAAGTGTCTGGTCACGGGATCATGCATTACGGTACGAGTAAAGTGACTTGCCGGTAACGAGATTGTCGAGGTATTGGGATACCGACGATCGGATCTCGGGCAAGTAACATACCGATTGACGAAGGGAATTGTATGCGGGATTGATTGAATCCTCGACATCGTGGTTCATTTGATGAGATCATCGAGGAGCATGTGGGAGCCAACATGGGTATCTAGATCCCGCTGTTGGTTATTGGCCGGAGAGTCGTCTCGGTCATGTCTACATGTCTCCCGAACCCGTAGGGTCTACACACTTAAGGTTCGGTGATGCTAGGGTTGTAGGGATATGTATATGCAGTAACCCGAATGTTGTTCGGAGTCCCGTATGAGATCCCGGACGTCACGAGGAGTTCCGGAATGGTCCGGAGGTAAAGAATTATATATAGGAAGTGCTATTTCGGGCATCGGGACAAGTTTCGGGGTCACCGGTATTGTACCGGGACCACCGGAAGGGTCCCGGGGGTCCACCGGGTGGGGCCACCTGCCCCGGGGGGCCACATGGGCTGTAGGGGTGTGCGCCTTGGCCTGTATGGGCCAAGGGCACCAGCCCCAAGAGGCCCATGCGCCAAGAGATCAAGAAAGGAAGAGTCCTAAAGGGGGAAGGCACCTCCTAGGTGCCTTGGGGAGGAGGGATTCCTCCCTTGGCCGCCGCCCCCCCTAGGAGATTGCATCTCCTAGGGCCGGCGCCCCCCTAGGCTCCCTATATATACTGGGGGAAGGAGGGCCTCTCACCCCACGCCTTTGGTGCCTCCCTCTCCCTCTCCAACACATCCTCCTCCTCCATAGTGCTTGGCGAAGCCCTGCCAGAGTACTGCAGCTCCATCACCACCACGCCATCGTGCTGCTGCTGGAGCCATCTTCCTCAACCTCTCCTTCCCCCTTGCTGGATCAAGAAGGAGGAGACGTCACGCTGACCGTACGTGTGTTGAACGCGGAGGTGCCGTCCGTTCGGCGCTAGGATCTCCGGTGATTTGGATCACGCCGAGTACGACTTCCTCATCCCCGTTCTTTGAACGCTTCCGCGCGTGATCTACAAAGGTATGTAGATGCAATCCAATCAGTCGTTGCTAGATGAACTCCTAGATGGATCTTGGTGAAACCGTAGGAAAACTTTTGTTTTCTGCAACGTTCCCCAACAGTGGCATCATGAGCTAGGTCTATGCGTAGTTCTCTTGCACGAGTAGAACACAATTTGTTGTGGGCGTTGATGTTGTCAACTTTCTTGCCGCTACTAGTCTTATCTTGATTCAACGGTATTGTGGGATGAAGCGGCCCGGACCAATCTTACACGTACGCTTACGTGAGACCGGTTCCACCGACTAACATGCACAAGTTGCATAAGGTGGCTGGCGGGTGTTTGTCTCTCCCACTTTACTTGGAGCAGATTCGATGAAAAGGGTCCTTATGAAGGGTAAATAGAAGTTGACAAATCACGTTGTGGCTTTAACGTAGGTAAGAAAACGTTCTTGCTAGAGCCCTTTTTCAGCCACGTAAAACTTGCAACAACAATTAGAGGACGTCTAACTTGTTTTTGCAGCAAGTGCTTTGTGATATGATATGGCCAAAGTTGTGATGAATGATGAATGAAATATATGTGATGTATGAGATGTTCATGCTATTGTAATAGGAATCACGACTTGCATGTCGATGAGTATGACAACCGGCAGGAGCCATAGGAGTTGTCTTTATTTTTGTATGACCTGCGTGTCATTGAGAAACGCCATGTAAATTACTTTACTTTATTGCTAAACGCGTTAGCCATAGTAGTAGAAGTAATAGTTGGCGAGCAACTTCATGGATCATGATGATGGAGATCATGGTGTCATGCCGGTGACAAGATGATCATGGAGCCCCAAGATGGAGATCAAAGGAGCTATGTGATATTGGCCATATCATGTCACTGTTATTATTTGATTGCATGTGATGTTTATCATGTTTTGTACATCTTGTTTGCTTAGAACGACGATAGTAAATAAGATGATCCCTCATAATAATTTCAAGAAAGTGTTCCCCCTAACTGTGCACCGTTGCGACAGTTCGTTGTTTTGAAGCACCACGTGATGATCGGGTGTGATAGATTCCAACGTTCACATACAACGGGCGTAAGACAGATTTACACATGCAAACACTTAGGTTGACTTGACGAGCCTAGCATGTACAGACATGGCCTCGGAACACCGAAGACCGAAAGGTCGAGCATGAGTCGTATAGAAGATACAATCAACATGAAGATGTTCACCGATGTTGACTAGTCCGTCTCACGTGATGATCGGACACAGCCTAGTTAACTCGGATCATGTTATACTTAGATTACAGGAGGGATGTCTATCTAAGTGGGAGTTCATTGAATAATTTGATTAGATGAACTTAATTATCATGAACTTAGTCTAAAAATTTTACAATATATCTTGTAGATCAAATGGCCAATGTAGTCCTCAACTTCAATGCGTTCCTAGAGAAAACCAAGCTGAAAGACGATGGCAGCAACTACACGGACTGGGTCCGGAACCTGAGGATCATTCTCATAGCTGCCAAGAAAGATTATGTCCTACAAGCACCGCTGGGTGACGCACCTGTTCTCCCTGCAGAACAAGACGTTATGAACGCTTGGCAGGCATGTACCGATGACTACTCCCTCGTTCAGTGCGGCATGCTTTACAGCTTAGAGCCGGGGCTCCAAAAGCGTTTTGAGAGACACGGAGCATATGAGATGTTCGAAGAGCTGAAAATGGTTTTCCAAGCTCATGCCTGGGTCGAGAGATATGAAGTCTCCGACAAATTCTTCAGCTGTAAGATGGAGGAAAATAGTTCTGTCAGTGAGCACATACTCACTATGTCTGGGTTGCATAACCGCTTGACTCAGCTGGGAGTTAATCTCCCGGATGACGCGGTCATTGACAGAATCCTTCAGTCGCTTCCACCGAGCTATAAGAGCTTTGTGATGAACTTCAATATGCAGGGGATGGAAAAGACCATTCCTGAAGTATTTGCAATGCTGAAATCAGCAGAGGTAGAAGCCAAAAAGGAACATCAAGTGTTGATGGTGAATAAAACCACTAAGTTCAAGAAGGGCAAGGGTAAGAAAGCCTTCAAGAAGGACGGCAAGGGAGTTGCTGCGCCCTGCAAACAAGCTGCCGGGAAGAAGCCAAAGAATGGACCCAAGCCCGAGACTGAGTGCTTTTATTGCAAGGAAAGTGGTCACTGGAAGCGGAACTGCCCCAAATACTTAGCAGACAAGAAGGCCGGCAAAACGAAAGGTATATGTGATATACATGTAATTGATGTGCACCTTACCAGTACTCGTAGTAGCTCCTGGGTATTTGATACCGGTGCAGTTGCTCACATTTGTAACTCAAAGCAGGAGCTGCGGAATAAGCGGAGACTGGCGAAGGACGAGGTGACGGTGCGCATCGGGAATGGTTCCAAGGTCGATGTGATCGCCGTTGGCACGCTACCTCTACATTTACCTACGGGATTAGTTTTGAACCTCAATAATTGTTATTTAGTGCCAAGTTTGAGCATGAACATTGTATCAGGATCTCGTTTAATACGAGATGGCTACTCATTTAAATCCGAGAATAATGGTTGTTCTATTTATATGAGAGATATGTTTTATGGTCATACTCCGATGGTCAATGGTTTATTCTTAATGAATCTCGAGCGTAATGCTACACATATTCATAGTGTGAATACCAAAAATGTAAGATTGATAATGATAGTCCCACCTACTTGTGGCACTGCCGCCTTGGTCACATAGGTGTCAAACGCATGAAGAAGCTCCATGCAGATGGACTTTTAGAGTCTCTTGATTACGAATCATTTGACACGTGCGAACCATGCCTCATGGGTAAAATGACCAAGACTCCGTTCTCAGGAACAATGGAGCGAGTAACCAACTTATTGGAAATCATACATACTGATGTGTGCGGTCCAATGAGCGTTGAGGATCGCGGTGGCTATCGTTATGTTCTCACCCTCACTGATGACTTGAGTAGATATGGGTATGTCTACTTAATGAAACACAAGTCTGAAACCTCTGAAAAGTTCAAGGAATTTCAGAGTGAGGTTGAGAATCAACGTGACAGGAAAATCAAGTTCCTATGATCGGATCGTGGAGGAGAATACTTGAGTCACTAGTTTGGCACACACTTAAGAAAATGTGGAATAGTTTCACAACTCACGCCGCCTGGAACACCTCAGCGTAATGGTGTGTCCGAACGTCATAATCGCACTCTATTAGATATGGTGCGATCTATGATGTCTCTTACCAATTTACCACTATCTTTTTGGGGCTATGCTTTAGAGACTGCCGCATTCACTTTAAATAGGGCTCCGTCGAAATCCGTTGAGACGACACCATATGAATTATGGTTTGGGAAGAAACCTAAGCTGTCGTTTCTAAAAGTTTGGGGATGCGATGCTTATGTCAAGAAACTTCAACCTGAAAAGCTCAAACCCAAGTCGGAAAAATGCGTCTTCATAGGATACCCTAAAGAAACTATTGGGTATACCTTCTACCTCAGATCCGAAGGCAAGATCTTTGTTGCTAAGAATGGATCCTTTCTAGAGAAGGAGTTTCTCTCGAAAGAAGTAAGTGGGAGGAAAGTAGACCTTGATGAAGTATTACCTCTTGAACCGGAAAATGGCGCAGCTCAAGAAAATGTTCCTGAGGTGCCTGCACCGACTAGAGAGGAAGTTAATGATGATGATCAAGATACTTCTGATCAAGCTCCTACTGAAATTCGAAGGTCCACAAGGACATGTTCCGCACCAGAGTGGTACGGCAACCCTGTCTTGGAAATCATGTTGTTAGACAACGGTGAACCTTCGAACTATGAAGAAGCGATGGCGGGCCCGGATTCCGACAAATGGCTGGAAGTCATGAAATCCGAGATAGGATCCATGTATGAAAAGGAAGTATGGACTTTGACTGACTTGCCCGTAGAGCGGCGAGCCATAGAAAATAAATGGATCTTTAAGAAGAAGACAGACACGGATGGTAATGTGACCATCTATAAAGCTCGGCTTGTCGCTAAGGGTTATCGACAAGTTCAAGGGATTGACTACGATGAGACTTTCTCACCGGTAGTGAAGCTGAAGTCCGTCCGAATCATGTTAGCAATTGCCGCATTCTATGATTATGAAATATGGCAAATGGACGTCAAAACGGCATTCCTTAATGGTTTCCTTAAGGAAGAATTGTATATGATGCAGCCGGAAGGTTTTGTCGACCCTAAGTATGCTGACAAGGTGTGCAAGCTCCAACGCTCGATTTATGGGCTGGTGCAAGCATCTCGGAGTTGGAACATTCGCTTTGATGAGATGATCAAAGCGTTTGGGTTTATGCAGACTTATGGAGAAGCCTGTGTTTACAAGAAAGTGAGTGGGAGCTCTGTAGCATTTCTCATATTATATGTAGATGACATACTTTTGATGGGAAATGATATAGAGCTTTTGGAAAGCATTAAGGCCTACTTGAATAAGAGTTTTTCAATGAAGGACCTTGGAGAAGCTGCTTATATATTAGGCATCAAGATCTATAGAGACAGATCAAGACGCCTCATAGGTCTTTCACAAAGCACATACCTTGATAAGATATTGAAGAAGTTCAATATGGATCAGTCTAAGAAGGGGTTCTTGCCTGTGTTCAAGGTGTGAAATTGAGCTCAGCTCAATGTCCGACCATGGCAGAAGATATAGAAGAGATGAGTGTCATCCCCTATGCCTCAGCCATAGGTTCTATTATGTATGCCATGCTGTGTACCAGACCTGATGTAAACCTTGCCGTAAGTTTGGTAGGTAGGTACCAAAGTAATCCCGGCAAGGAACACTGGACAGCGGTCAAGAATATCCTGAAGTACCTGAAAAGGACTAAGGAAATGTTTCTCGTCTATGGAGGTGACGAAGAGCTCGTCGTAAAGGGTTAGGTCGACGCTAGCTTCGACACAGATCTGGATGACTCAAAGTCACAAACTGGATACGTGTATATTTTGAATGGTGGGGCAGTAAGCTGGTGCAGTTGCAAGCAGAGCGTCTTGGCGGGATCTACATGTGAAGCGGAGTACATGGCAGCCTCGGAGGCAGCGCATGAAGCAATTTGGGTGAAGGAGTTCATCACCACCTAGGAGTCATACCCAATGCGTCGGGGCCAATCAAACTCTTCTGTGACAACACTGGAGCTATTGCACTTGCCAAGGAGCCCAGGTTTCACAAGAAGACAAGGCACATCAAGCGTCGCTTCAACTCCATTCGTGAAAATGTTCAAGATGGAGACATAGATATTTGTAAAGTACATACAGACCGGAATGTAGCAGATCCGTTGACTAAACCTCTCCCTAGAGCAAAACATGATCAACACCAGAATTCCATGGGTGTTCGATTCGTCACAATGTAACTAGATTATTGACTCTAGTGCAAGTGGGAGACTGTTGGAAATATGCCCTAGAGGCAATAATAAAAGCATTATTATTATATCCTTGTTCATGATAATTGTCTTTATTCATGCTATAATTGTGTTATCCGGAAATCGTAATACATGTGTGAATACATAGACACCAACATGTCCCTAGTAAGCCTCTAGTTGACTAGCTCGTTGATCAACAGATAGTCATGGTTTCCTGACTATGGACATTGAATGTCATTGATAACGAGATCACATCATTAGGAGAATGATGTGATGGACAAGACCCAATCCTAAACATAGCACAAGATCGTATAGTTCGTTTGCTAGAGTTTTTCCAATGTCAAGTATCTTTTCCTTAGACCATGAGATCGTGTAACTCCCGGATACCGTAGGAGTGCTTTGGGTGTACCAAACGTCACAACGTAACTGGGTGACTATAAAGGTATACTACGGGTATCTCAAGTGACTGTTGGGTTGACACGGATCAAGACTGGGATTTGTCATCCATATGACGGAGAGGTATCACTGGGCCCACTCGGTAATGCATCATCATAATGAGCTCAAAGTGACCAAGTGTCTGGTCACGGGATCATGCATTACGGTACGAGTAAAGTGGCTTGCCGGTAACGAGATTGACCGAGGTATTGGGATACCGACGATCGGATCTCGGGCAAGTAACATACCGATTGACGAAGGGAATTGTATGCGGGATTGATTGAATCCTCGACATCGTGGTTCATCCCATGAGATCATTGAGGAGCATGTGGGAGCCAACATGGGTATCCAGATCCCGCTGTTGGTTATTGGCCGGAGAGTCATCTCGGTCATGTCTACATGTCTCCCGAACCTGTAGGGTCTACACACTTAAGGTTCGGTGATGCTAGGGTTGTAGGGATATGTATATGCAGTAACCTGAATGTTGTTCGGAGTCTCGGATGAGATCCCGGACGTCACGAGGAGTTCCGGAATGGTCCGGAGGTAAAGAATTATATATAGGAAGTGCTATTTCGGGCATCGGGACAAGTTTCGGGGTCACCGGTATTGTACCGGGACCACCGGAAGGGTCCCGGGGGTCCACCGGGTGGGGCCACCTGCCCCGGGGGGGACATGGGCTGTAGGGGTGTGCGCCTTGGCCTGTATGGGCCAAGGGCACCAGCCCCAAGAGGCCCATGCGCCAAGAGATCAAGAAAGGAAGAGTCCTAAAGGGGGAAGGCACCTCCTAGGTGCCTTGGGGAGGAGGGATTCCTCCCTTGGCCACCGCCCCCCTAGGAGATTGCATCTCCTAGGGCCGGCCCCCCCCTAGGCTCCCTATATATAGTGGGGGAAGGAGGGCCTCTCACCCCACGCCTTTGGTGCCTCCCTCTCCCTCTCCAACACATCCTCCTCCTCCATAGTGCTTGGCGAAGCCCTGCCGGAGTACTGCAGCTCCCATCACCACCACGCCGTCGTGCTGCTGCTGGAGCCATCTTACTCAACCTCTCCTTCCCCCTTGCTGGATCAAGAAGGAGGAGACGTCACGCTGACCATACGTGTGTTGAACGCGGAGGTGCCGTCCATTCGGCGCTAGGATCTCCGGTGATTTGGATCACGTCGAGTACGACTTCCTCATCCCCGTTCTTTGAACGCTTCCGCGCGTGATCTACAAAGGTATGTATATGCAATCCAATCACTCGTTGCTAGATGAACTCCTAGATGGATCTTGGTGAAACCGTAGGAAAATTTTTGTTTTCTGCAACGTTCCCCAACAGATAACAACATGCTACAGGAACATAACATAGCAATACAAGGCATGGCATTAATCTACTCAAAGCATATAACAAAAGTCCCTTACTGAACATAAGCCAAAAGGGCACAGAAAATATGATGGCACCCATGTAAACATAGCAAGTTTCGTTAATAGATTCAGACTTAGCATAAAACTGGACATGGCATCAACAGAATTATGAAGGCATGTTTGCGAGCTTGAATCACTCACCACAAGGCATTGCATGACAAACTAAGCATACTACCAGCAAGAAGACGTGTTCATGAAGCTAACCATGGCAAGAACAATCTCATAGCATGCATGGATCAACTACAACAACCTTGGCAAAATTGATTAACATGTAAACAATCTGCCAGGAACATTTTATAGCAAAAGTATAGCAAGATTGAGTCATGCTAGGGCACTCCATAAATGCAAAAAGGGGCATGGATGGATAGAGCGCAACCATATGCCCAAATCATCCTTACTGAACATACTCAAAAGAAGCATGGATCTCTCTGTAGCAACATGGATACATGGCATAAAAATAACATCAGGGAAATAACTTAGTGAAATTCTAAGTCCCTGAAAACAAAAATATTACGAGAGCTACTTTGCATGCTTGTGCTAGTCACCACATTGATCACAAAAATACATGGCATACACCCCTGTAAAGATGGCATGGCATGCTCCTCGGTTTCCCTTGCAAGATGAACACCATAGGCTCCACCGGGTCACCCTCTTGATCACTTTCTCATGCTGTAGAATATCAAGGGCGCAGATGATGTACAGGATCATCTTGTCCATGCCATGGAACAAAGCCACCTGCTTGACGAGCTCCAAACAGAGGTAAGGCTTGATGCCTCGCTGGATCAACTATTTTTACAATATTGTTGTGACTTTCTAATGACTGTAGCCCATTTTTTCTTCATTGTTATTTGGTCTTTTTTGGGAGATTGAACAAGTTTCTTTCAAATTATCACAAATGGAGATGCTTTTCTGAACTATTATGTAAAAGAATTGGAATCACTGACATCTTAAATTCAGCCACAATTGCATGAATGAGTGAGTGCTGAGTAACGAAGCCAATTTTTGCCATTTCAGATATCTAGCAACATAATAATAAGACCACTAAAACTAATAATGGTACTATCTCTTACAAATTAATTTACCCTTACAACGGATTGAGGCAGTAGATTACCGAGCCTGCATCATGATGGCCCTTCTTTATGTCAGTTGTCTTGGACCAGTTAAAGGTAACCGCATATTTCTTACAATTTTTTGGACTATTAATGTTTTCCCTATCTGAGCCAACCAAAAGATACTTTCATGCAGCTATTTCTAATTTAATTTAAACCAAGATGACTATCACTAGTCCCTTTTTTAGTTTTCATGAATTTATCAAGGAAGCTACTTTGTTACTTGGAATGATAAAATAGCTACAATGTAGATATGCCGATTTTGTGTTTGAATCAGTCTGTTCTGATGAATGCCTCTTTTATTTGCCAAGCTCCAATGGCTTACCAAGATGTTTCTTTTTTCGTGGACCAAGCAATTAAATTAAGAATTTGAAAAAAGTGAAGGTGAGGTAGAGAATATTGGTCCTGTCAAGAAATAATGCTTGTGTTGTTTTATTCCAGTCAATGTATTGTTTCTCTGTCTTGTAAACTGAGAGGTCCTTCGTTCAGGTATTATGGAAGCTCAACCAGGTGCTTTCGGAGTCGACTGATTAAAAGCTAGACACTGATTATTTTTATTTCGTAATTTACTTTGTTGTGATCCCAACAATTTGTTTTTTCTAGATTTTTGCAGTTTCTTTCTTTGGCTTATTTCATGTAAGATGGTCATTTCTTGTAATTTTGTTTTGTTCATGAAGATGCAGAATCAAGAGGAGACCTAAACAAGCTTCTTCTTAGTTCATAAAAAACTCATTTCCAGCATAACTCGGCAATCCCACTCAAAAGGAGGAGCAGTATCACTTAACCTGTTCGTATTACCCCCAATATGAATTATCATCCTCGATGGCCACTCCAGGGAAGGATTCTGATCAGGAATCTCTGTTGCTGGAGGTTTCTCGCAATGCACAACACCGATAGGCAAAACTTCTTTGTTACCCACAGCATCTCTACAATAAGAGGGTGTGCATGTGCAAAAAGAAGGATATGATGATCTACTTATCAGCTCATAGGAATGACAGACTATTTTTCTTTCTTTAAGTGCTTATCAGATAAATATTTGTCCACATGGTAATAGAAATCATATGGTGCCAAGTGATGGGGAACTTTGCTGGTTGTCTACATGATGGCTCGGGGCCATGCTTGATGCTCGTGCCATGGGACACATTACAAGCCCCCTCACCCACCCTGACGAGAAGGGCCGCAAGACGACAACTGCTTGCTAATTTTTATCGTTGCATAAATATGCTTATTGTTACAGTGCTTGTCGCTGAGCTGGAGATGGAAAGAACGAATCTTACTTTATTGTTGTGTGAGAATTATTAGTCTGCAAATTGATTACTAATCCCTCCGTCTCAAAATAAGTGACTCAACTTTGTACTAACTTTAGTACAAAGTTAGTACAAAGTTAAGTCACTTATTTTGGGATGGAGGGAGTATTTTCTATCCTTTGGTGAAATGACCAAGAGCAAGCAAGATATTGCCAATACTTGCGAGATGATAGTGTAGTTGGCCTTGACTTCCTTTTCTGGTCCTAACCAATTTTAGAGAACAGTGTAATGTTTTTCATTGTTTATTATCTTTGGCGCATACAAAAAATTACTTGAGTCTTAGGTAGCCAGGTTGCATTATCACCATCTTACAAATATTTGTTGTGCAGGTCTGAGTTGTGTGCAAGGAAGCTCAAGACATTGGAGGAAAGCATTGTCGGATATGTGGTATCCCGACCCTCTTACTTGGGACTGAGATAAGTTACAATTTTACATGTACTGATTTTTGTACTCCCACGTACTTGGGTCCAAGAATTTATCTTGACATTATTTTAAAATTTTCTCTAAGATGTGCATATCACCGTTGAATTTTTTGCAATATATAAATTCAGTGTTATTGTGAACACTTGAACAATACATACAGATATGTAGAATGAGATTGTTGTATACTGAGGACTGAGGTTTGTTGGGAAACATAGTAATTTCAAAAAAATTCCTACGCACACGCAGGATCATGGTGATGCATAGCAAAAAGAGGGGAGAGTGTCGTCCACGTACCCTCGTAGATCATTAAGCGGAAGCGTTATGACAACGCGGTTGATGTAGTCGTACATTTTACGATCGACCGATCCTCAGTACTGAACGTACGTCACCTCCGCGTTCAGCACACGTTCAGCTCGGTGATGTCCCGCGAACTCACGATCCAGTAGAGCTCGAGGAAGAGTTTCGTCAGCACGACGGCGTGGTGACGATGTTGATGAAGCTACCGCAGCAGGGCTTCGCCTAAACACCGCTACAGTATGACTGAGGTGGATTATGGTGGAGGGGGGCACCGCACACGGCTGGGAGAGATTTTTGTGATCAACTTGTGTGTCCAGAGGTGCCCCCTGCCCCTGTATATAAAGGAGCAAGGGGGAGGCCGGCCGGCCCTTGTTGGTGTGCCAGGAGGAGGAATCATCCTCCTAGTAGGAGTAGGATTCCTCCCTTTCCTACTCCTACTAGGAGGGGGAAAGGAAAGGGAAGAAAGAGAAGGAAAGGGGGGCGCCCCCCCCCCTCTTGTAGCGACCAGACCTCAAGCGGTCCAATCTCTGTGCTCCGGTGTCATCCCTGGATCAGTAATGCTGACACCACACAGTACTTGAAGGATTTATAACAGAGTAGCAATCACACACTTATTACATCGAGTGTCTCCAAAAGAGAACTTATTACAATAAATATGGCGTAAGGCCATCTAATAATGATAACAGAAGAAGGCTTGGAAGATAAGTGAGTCCATCAACTCCAATGGCATCACTGAGTATAGAACCACCACCTAAAAACTCTTTAATCGTCGTCTGAAAAGTCTGCAACATTAACGTTGCAGCCCGAAACGGGTCAGCACATGGAATATGCTGGCAATGTAACACATAGAGAGTAATGGAATGAAACAGCTATTCTATATGCATATTTGGCTGGTGGAAAGCTCTATGGTTACAGTTTTGCGAAAAGCTAATTTTTCCCTACTGCAAAGGAATAAATTTATTTAACTATCATGGTGGTTGTTAAACATTGAGAATGGTTGACAGCATTCTCAATCCCAATTAAACATCATCATTAAACAAACCCATCAAAATTAAATTTTATAGTAACATGTTGAGATTCACATGATAATCCAGGTACTAGATACTCAAGATGTCCATAACCGGGGACACGGCTAACCATGATTAGTTTATAAACTCTGCAGAGGTTTGCGCACTTTTCCCCACAAGACTCGATCGCCTCCGTTTGGTTTCTCGCACTACACGGTGTTTGAGAAACAGATGACCGAGACATAGTCTTTCAGAAGCGCTGGCACCTTACGATGGGTAGACTGTACCACCTACATCCCCTACATCTGCTAGTCTACCACTGTAAGAGTTCTCACGACTTAGTCAACTATGCTAGAGCCCATAATAGCTTGTGGCTGCACACGGAAGTTTCTAGCATGAATAATCTCATGATCCCTTTGAGCCTGGGTGGCGGTCCATAAAGAAAAACAGGCAATCCTAGAATACTGAGGTACCTCAATCCACCTAGATGTGTGTTTAAGTTGCCACCTTAAATAAACCATTAATTAACAAACTCACATCTGTCATGGATACACTCACCCAATCCACGCCTACTAGCATAGCATGGCATAATAAGCAATGTAGAAGTAACTCCCAAAGGTTTTGATAATAAACAGGTAATAGGTACTACCTCAACTACTTCCCAAACCCACAATTTAATTAGATCCTAATCATGCAATGTGTAAGGATTGATCTAATGCAATAAAACTGGGTAGTAGGAGGTATGATCAAAGTGTTACTTGCCATGCTGATAATCCGGGAAACCTAGCGATTCGAAGTAACAAGCGGCGCACTCCGGGTACTCTAACGCAAACAAACAAGCATACAATAAGTACTCAACTAATGCACAGCTGAAACTCAAATAAGAGCTCTAACCAGAAGGTTCAACTTAAGAACTCCGGTTGCCAAAAAGATCAAATCGAACGAAGCAACGAAAGACAAAACGGCAAAAGAAACATGCTTCGTTTACTATTCTGGATCTAAGGCAATTTTTACAGTGGCAAAAACTTGTTTGAGTTGGTTGATTGGAAAGAGGGTTTCGAGACGAAACTCCAGGCGCTTGAATCGCCTGATTCCGATAAACGAGCGAAAAGTTAGACTAAAATGAAAATCGGATCAGAAATCGCGATCAGAAAAATCACGGATTTAATCCGAGAAAAAGAAAAGCGAAGAACGTTCGTTAAAACGAATGAATGGACGAACGTTCGCTAAATAAATAAACCAGAAAAACCGATCTAACGAAAAAAACAGATCTAAGTTTTTTTTGTTTTTTTTTAAAACCGATCGGTTTTCTTCGCGAAAACCAAGGCAACGGCGTCTACCTCGGCGCTCCGGCGAACGGCGGCGGCGGCGTGGCTCCGGCGATCGTCGTCGGCGGCGGCGGCGGGGCAGCGGGGCAGCGCGGGTGGCGGGGCATCGCAGGTGGCGGGGCGGCACGGGTGGCGGCGCGAGGCGGCGCGGGTGGTGGCGGCGGCGGCTAGGGTTTGGGGGGGTTTCGGCTGGGCCTCCCCGGCTTATAAAGCCAGACAGGCCTCGTGTCCGGGTCGGACATGGCCCGTAGGTCGGTTGCGTTTTTTTTAAATTACGCTCAGAAAAAAAAAACAAAAGGAATAGTAAACGGACTCCAAAAATCCCGAAATAAATTTTCCCCGGCTTCTAAAATCAAGCCGCACAGGATGAACATTTATTTGGGGCCTAAATGCAATTTTGAAAAACGCGCATTTTTCCTAAATTCAAATAAAATAGCAAATAAACCAAATAAAATCTTATTTGATTTTTATTATTAAATCCTTAATATTTCTTTATTTTGGGAAAGTCATTTTATTCCCTCTCTCATATTTTGATAATAGAAATAATTGAAGATAAAATAAATAAAATCAAATGATCCCTATTTCAAAATTTGAGAAAACTCAAATATGAAAATAACGAAATCCCCAACTCTCTCCAAGGGTCCTTGAGTTGCGAAAAATTTCTAGGATCAACCAAAATGCAATAAATATGATATGCAATGATGATCTAGTGTATAACATTCCAAATTGAAAATTTGGGATGTTACAAACCTACCCCCCTTAAGATGAATCTCGCCCTCGAGATTCGGGTTGGCTAGAAAATAGGTGAGGGTGGTCCTTCAGCAAATCTTCCTCTCGTTCCCAGGTGGCTTCATCCTCCGTGTGGTGGCTCCACTGAACCTTGCAAAACTTGATAACCTTGCTGCGGGTGACTCGACTGGCATACTCTAGAATCTTAACGGGTTTCTCCTCATAGGTCAAATCACTGTCCAACTGAATTGCTTCCAGTGGTACCGTATCTCTCAGCGGTATGTCAGCCATCTCTGCGTTGCACTTCTTCAACTGGGATACATGAAGCACATCGTGAACTCCTGATAGTTCTTCGAGTGGCTCCAACTTGTTGGCCACTTCTCCTATACGCTCCAAAACTCGGTATGGTCCTACAAATCTCGAGGCTAACTTTCCCTTAACTACAAATCATTTAACTCCTCACAGAGGGGACACACGAAGACATGCTCCGTCTCCCATTTCATAGACTACCTCCTTGCATTTTGAGTCTGCACAACTCTTCTGCCTGGACTGAGCTACCTTCAGTCTATCTCGAATCAATTTAACATTCTCTTCTGACTCCTTGATCACATTTGGTCCAAACAACTGACGTTCTCCAACTTTATCCCACATACTCTTGGAATATCACACATATCGGGACAAAACTCGTATTCCTTTTGTCTGAAATCCACTCAGTGGAGTATCCTTTTTCCAGGGTCAACGGTTCTTATAGGGTACTACCACCCTTAAAATGCACAAATCTTCCATAGACCATTTTTCTCATATCCTCAAAATGGTCATAATCCTTCTTCATAGAGTAACAACTCATAAAATCCATATCAGTACCAATGATGCTAACTTTATTCATTCTCAAATGATTACAATCTCTCGCTGTTCCATTACATGTCTCAACTCAACACCTCAAAAGAAAGTGTTCTCACTTCTACTACTCCATTTCTTTTGTTGCAAACTCAACTATCTAGCACAAGTTTCCTTCTCCTTGGGTCATTCTCTGGCAAAGTGCCCTGCTTCATTACAACTAAAACATATTACTTCTGACAAGTATCGAGGTTTCCTTTTTGGGCAACTGTTGGGGTAGTGCCCTGACTCCTTGCACCTATAACAGGTGATATGACTCAGGTCCCTCCTGGGCCCCAATCGGTTTCTCTTTCTGTACTTTTCCATTCCAATCAGGGCTTCTATTTCCCGTGGGTCATATTCTACTTCCTCTGTCGGGAATTATACTAGATCCCCATTCAAAAAAATTTGGGAGATGTCTCCTTCTTCTCCACATGAATAGCAAGACTTAGTGCAGGGTTTACTCGGGTCTTCTTTAGGTGTGTCCTCCATCTCTTCCTTCATCACAACTTCTTCTAAAATTTCCATGAGGGCTCCTTTCATTACTTATTTCTTCTGCTAGATGGTTCGTTGTACCATGGGGTAAATGTGACACTGAGCAGGATAGTGGGTAGTACCTTCACACAAGAAACAAGTAATCTGCCTAGTTGGGCATTCTTCAACTGGGTGACTTCCTTCACAATTAGCGCATTCATCCTTGTGTTCTTTATGGGTGTGTCCTATTTCTCCACAAATCTTGCATGCACAAGGTTTCTTCATATCCTTTCCATAAGGCTTCAACTTCTGGGACACAAGCCGAGACTTTGGCAGAGTCAACTTAAATTCTTTCCAAGTGGTTACTCCTTGCCATCCATTGATGGTTTGGTACATCCTCCACCAAGTAGCGGCACCTCTTTCAAAGCACTAAAGAGCATGCTGGGTCATATCCTTTCCGACTATAGGGTTATTCTTCATGTGATCCTCCATGTTCTGAATCCGTTGGTCCGTCTCCAATTGACTCATCGGTCCAGAAAATATAAGCTCATCTTCATTCATCCTCTATTGGGTCCATGGGTTTGGGGTGAGATAAGAGAGATAGAGAGGGATACACACAATACAAACAAAAGTTTTGAAAAGACAGATTTTATTTGTGGCTGTCGGGAAAAATATCAAACAAATGACAACTCACAAACATCGCATCTAACGTAGGTATATAACAGGGGTTTGGTCTTCTAAAGGTCAATAAATCTTCAACATCTCCAAACTCTTCAAGCCTTGTTCATGCCTCCAATGGCTTCTTCCGATCATGCTTGTCTTTCTCAAGTTCTTTTGCCAGATCATTCTTGTTGACGCGAAGTCTCTCGTGACGTCCTTTAATATTCTGGAGTTGCGTTCCGAACTTCTGGTTTCAACATCCTTCGCATGAACCATTGTCCTACTGTCCTTCAGTTCCTGTCGAATCTCCTGTATCTCAAGGTTTTATTCCGCTAGCTTGGCTGCTTCAACTTCTTGCTCCTAAGTTCTTCACGAAATGCTTTCTCGTCAAATACGGCTTCCTGCAGGTCCATCTTAAAATCCTTGATGTAATACTCCAGATCCTGGTGATACACCAGCTAAAACTTCCTCTCTTGTTGATAGGTGCTCCATCAGCCTTCTACCATCCAATCCTTCCGAAGAAATGCATGCTTAACTCAGCACGGTGATAATAGCATAAGCAGCGATAACTCCATGGTTAGCCGTGTCTATGCCCATGTTACTGCCATGAGCTTTCATTCCATAATTGATATCTCCTGGCTTGGGGTTTTATTTACAAAAACTTTGAGTTCTAATGCTCCATGTTCTGTCAACCATTCTCAATGTTCAACAACCACCATGATAGTTAAATAAAATTTATTCCTTTGCAGTAGGGAAAAATTGGCTTTTCGCAAAAACCTTATAACCATAGAGCTTTTCCACCAGCCATATATGCATGTAGTGATAGCCATTGTTCATCATTTCTCTCTATGGTGTGAATTTGCCAGTACATTCAATGTACTGACCCTTTGTGGCTGCAACGTCTCATGTTGCACGAATCTTACTACGAGTAAGTGATACGTTAGGGTTACGATTTCTACACTCAACTTTGCCGTTGGTGTTGATGGGAATCCACGACCTTGTTGTTACTTTCGCTATTTTGGATTGAGGTAATAGTATTTACGTTACTTTATACATGTGATTTACCTCTATTATAAATCCTTGAGTACTGTGTGTGTCAGCATACCGATCCAGGGATGACACTTAAGCACAGAGACTTGATCCATTTGGGTCGGGTCGTTACACCTCTCCTAGTCCAATTCGGACCAGAGGGAGGGGGCGCGCTCCCTAACCTAGGCCGGCCCCTCTCTCTTTCCCTTATGGCCCAACAAGTCCCATTAGCCCCCGGGGGGTTCCGGTAACCCCTCCGGTACTCCGGTAAAATCCCGATTTTACCCGGAACTCTTCCGATGTCCAAATGCAGGCTTCCAATATATCAACCTTTATGTCTCGACCATTTCGAGACTCCTTGTCATGTCCGTGATCATATCCGGGACTCCGAACTACCTTTGGTACATCAAAACATATAAACTAATAAAACCGATCATCACAGAACTTTAAGCGTGCGGACCCTACGGGTTCGAGAACTATGTAGACATGACCGAGACATGTCTCCGGTCAATAACCAATAGCGGAACCTGGATGCTCATATTGGTTCCTACATATCCTACAAAGATCTTTATCGGTCAAACTGCATAACACTATACGTTGTTCTCTTTGTCATCGGTATGTTACTTGCCCGAGACTCGATCGTCGGTATCCCAATACCTAGTTCAATCTCGTTACTGGCAAGTCTCTTTACTCGTTTCGTAATACATCATCCCGTAACTAACTTATTAGTTACAATGCTTGCAAGGCTTATAGTGATGTGCATTACTGAGTGGGCCCAGAGATAGCTCTCCGATAATCGGAGTGACAAATCCTAATCTCGAAATATGCCAACTCAATAAGTACCTTCGGAGACACCTGTAGAGCATCTTTATAATCACCCAGTTACGTTGTGATGTTTGGTAGCACACAAAGTGTTCCTCCGGTAAACGGGAGTTGCATAATCTCATAGTCATAGGAACATGTATAAGTCATGAAGAAAGCAATAGCAACATACAAAACGATCAAGTGCTAAGCTAACGGAATGGATCAAGTCAATCACATCATTCTCCTAATGATGTGATCCTGTTAATATAATGACAACTCATGTCTATGGTTAGGAAACTTAACCATCTTTGAACGAGCTAGTCAAGTAGAGGCATACTAGTGACACTATGTTTGTCTATGTATTCACACATGTATTATGTTTCCGGTTAATACAATTCTAGCATGAATAATAAACATTTCTCATGAAATAAGGAAATAAATAATGACTTTATTATTGCATCTAGGGCATATTTCCTTCAGTCTCCCACTTGCACTAGAGTCAATAATCTAGTTCACATCGCCATGTGATTTAACACCAATAGTTCACATCACCATGTGATTAACACCCATAGTTCACATCATCATGTGACCAACACCCGAAGGGTTTACTAGAGTCAATAATCTAGTTCACATCGCTACGTGATTAACACCCAAAGAGTACTAAGGTGTGATCATGTTTTGCTTGTGAAAGAAGTTTAGTCTACGGGTCTGCCACATTCAGATCCGTATGTATTTTTGTAAATTTCTATGTCAACAATGCTATGCACGGAGCTACTCTAGCTAATTGCTCCCACTTTCAAATGTATCCAGATTGAGACTTAGAGTCATCTGAATTAGTGTCAAAATTTGCATTGATGTAACCCTTTACGACGAACCTTTTGTCACCTCCATAATCGAGAAACATATCCTTATTCCACTAAGGAAAATTTCGACCGCTGTCCAGTGATCTACTCCTAGATCAATATTGTACTTCCTTGCTAAACTCAGTGTAGGGTATACAATAGATCTGGTACACAGCATGGCATACTTTATAGAAACTATGGCTGAGGCATAGGGAATGACTTTCATTCTCTTTCTATCTTCTGCCGTGGTCGGGCTTTGAGTCTTACTCAATTTCACACCTTGTAACCCAGGTAAGAACTCTTTCTTTGACTGTTCCATTTTGAACTACTTCAAAATCTTGTCAAGGTATGTACTCATTGAAAAAACTTATCAAGTGTCTTGATCTATCTCCATAGATCTTGATGCTCAATATGTAAGTAGCTTCACCGAGGTCTTTATTTGAAAAACTCCTTTCAAATACTCCTTTATGCTTTCAAGAAAATTCTACATTATTTCCCCTCAACAATATGTCATTCACATATATTTATCAGAAATGTTGTAGTGCTCCCACTCACTTTCTTGTAAATACAGGCTTCACCACAAATCTTTATAAAACTATATGCTTTGATCAACTCATCAAAGCGTATATTCCAACTCTGAGATGCTTGCACCAGTCCATAGATGGATCGCTGGAGTTTGCACATTTTGTTAGCACCTTTAGGATCGACAAAACCTTCTGGTTGCATCATATACAACTCCTCTTTAATAAATCCATTAAGGAATGTAGTTTTGACATCCATTTACCAGATTTCATAAAATGTGTCAATTTGCTAACATGATTCGGACAGACTTAAGCATCGATACAAGTGAGAAAATCTCATCATAGTCAACACCTTGAACTTTGTCAAAACCTTTTTCGACAAGTCTAGCTTTGTAGATAGTAACACTATTACCAGCGTCCGTCTTCCTCTTGAAGATCCATTTATTTTCTATGGCTTGCCGATCATCGGGCAAGTCAACCAAAGTCCACACTTTGTTCTCATATATGCATCCCATCTCAGATTTCATGGCCTCAAGCCATTTCGCGGAATCTGGGCTCATCATCGCTTCCTCATAGTTCATAGGTTCGTCATGGTCAATTAACATGACCTCCAGAACAGGATTACCGTACCACTCTGGTGCGGATCTCACTCTGGTTTATCTACGAGGTTCGGTAGTAACTTGATCTGAAGTTACATGGTCATCATCATTAGCTTCCTCACTAATTGGTGTAGGAGTCACGGAAACAGATTTCTGTGATGAACTACTTTCCAATAAGGGAGCAGGTATAGTTACCTCATCAAGTTCTACTTTCCTCCCACTCACTTCTTTCAAGAAGAAACTCCTTCTATAGAAAGGATCCATTCTCAGCAACAAATATCTTGCCTTCGGATATGTGATAGAAGGTGTACCCAATAGTTACTTTTGGGTATCCTATGAAGACACACTTCTCCGACTTGGGTTTGAGCTTATCAAGATGAAAAAATTTCACATAAGCATCGCAACCCCAAACTTTAAGAAACAACAGCTTAGGTTTCTTGCTAAACCACAGTTCATACGGTGTCGTCTCAATGGATTTAGATTGTGCCCTTTTTAATGTGAATGCAGCTGTCTCTAATGCATAACCCCAAAACGATAGTGGTAAATCAGTAAGAGACATCATAGATTGCACTATATCAAATAAAGTACGGTTATGACGTTCGGACACACCATTACGCTGTGGTGTTCCAGGTGGCATGAGTTTGTGAAACTATTCCACATTGTTTTAATTGAAGACCAAACTCATAACTCAAATATTTGCCTCTACGATCAGATCGTAGAAACTTTATTTTCTTGCTATGATGATTTTCCACTTCACTCTGAAATTCTTTAAACTTTTCAAATGTTTCAGACTTATGTTTCCTCAAGTAGATATACCCATATCTACTCAAATCATCTGTGAAGGTCAGAAAATAATGATACCCGCCGCGAGCCTCAACACTCATCGGACCTCATACATCAGTATGTATTATATCCAATAAGTCAGTTGCTCGCTCCATTGTTCTGGAGAACAGAGTCTTAGTCATCTTTGCCCATGAGGCATGGTTCACAAGCATCAACTGATTCATAATCAAGTGATTCCAAAAGCCCATCAGCATGGATTTTCTTCATGCACTTTACACCAATATGACCTAAATGGCAGTGCCACAAATAAGTTGCACTATCGAAATTAACTCTGCATCTTTTGGCTTCAATATTATGAATATGTGTATCACTATGATCGAGATTCAACAAACCATTTTCATTGGGTGTATAACCATAGAAGGTTTTATTCATGTAAACAGAATAACAATTATTCTCTAACTTAAATGAATAATTGTATTGCAATAAACATGATCAAATCATATTCATGCTCAACGCAAACACCAAATAACACTTATTTAGGTTCAACACTAATCCTGGAAGTATAGGGAGTGTACGATGATGATCATATCATTCTTGGAACTACTTCCAAGACACATCGTTACTTCACCCTTAACTAGTCTCTGTTCATTCTGCAACTCCCGTTTCAAGTTACTACTCTTAGCAACTGAACTAGTATCAAAAAGCGAGGGGTTGCTATAAACACTAGTAAAGTACACATCAATAACATGTATATCCAATATACCTTTGTTCACTTTGCCATCCTTCTTATCCGCCAAATACTTGGGGCAGTTCCGCTTCCGGTGACTAGTCCCTTTGCAGTAAAAGCACTTAGTCTCAGGATTAGGTCCATACTTGGGCTTCTTCACTTGAGAAGCAACTTGCTTGCCGTTCTTCTTGAAGTTCCCCTTCTTACCTTTGCCCTTTTCTTGAAACTAGTGGTCTTGTTAACCATCAACACTTGATGCTTTTCTTGATGTCTACCTTCGTCGATTTCAGCATCACGAAGAGCTTGGGAATCGTTTTTGTTATCCCTTGCATATTATAGTTCATCATGAAGTTCTAGCAACTTGGTGATAGTGACTAGAGAACTCTGTCAATCACTATCTTATCTAGAAGATTAACTCCCACTTGATTCAAGTGATTGTAGTACTCAGACAATCTGAGCACATGCTTACTGGTTGAGCTATTCTCCTCAATCTTGTAGGCAAAGTAATGTCAGAGGTCTCATACCTCTCGACACGGGTATGAGTATGAAATACCAATTTCAACTCTTGGAACATCTTATATGCTCCGTGGCGTTCAAAACATTTTATCATACCGAGCTTTTGTCAAAACGTTCAAAACGTCCGCATCTGTTCCTGCAATAGTTCTGTCACCTAGCGGTGCATCAAGGACATAATACTTTTGTGCAGTAATGAGGATAATCCTTAGATCACGGAGCTAGTACGCATCTTTCCCACTAACATCTTTCAACTTATTTTTCTCTAGGAACATATCAAAAATAAAACAGGGGAGCTAAACGCGAGCTATTGATATACAACATAGATATGCTAATACTACCAGGACTAAGTTCATGATAAATTAAAGTTCAATTAATCATATTACTTAAGAACTCCCACTTAGATAGACATCCCTCTAATCATCTAAGTGATCACGTGATCCATATCAACTAAACCATGTTCGATCATCACGTGAGATGGAGTAGTTTTCAATGGTGAACATCACTATGTTGATCATATCTACTATATGATTCACGCTCGACCTTTCAGTCTCAGTGTTCCGAGGCCATATCTGCATATGCTAGGCTCGTCAAGTTTAACCCGAGTATCCTGCGTGTGTAAAACTGTCTTACACCCGTTGTAGATGAACGTTGAGCTTATCATACCCGATCATCATGTGGTGTCTCGGCACGACAAACTTTGGCAATGGTGCATACTCAGGGAGAACACTTTTGCCTTGAAATTTAGTGAGAGATCATATTATAATGCTACTGTCAAACAAAGAAGAATAAGATGCATAAAGGATAAACATCACATATGCAATCAATATAAGTGATATGATATGGCCATCATCATCTTGTGCCTTTGATCTCCATCTCCAAAGCACCGTCATGATCACCATCATCACCGGTGCGACACCTTGATCTCCATCGTAGCATCGTTGTCGTCTCGTCATCTATTGCTTCTATGACTATCGCTACCGCTTAGTGATAAAGTAAAGCAATTACAGGGCGATTGCATTGCATACAATAAAGCGACAACCATATGGCTCCTGCCAGTTGCCGATAACTCCGTTACAAAACATGATCATCTCATACAATAAATATAGCATCATGTCTTGACCATATCACATCACAACATGCCCTGCAAAAACAAGTTAGACGTCCTGTACTTTGTTGTTGCAAGTTTTACGTGGCTGCTACGGGCTGAGCAAGAATCGTTCTTACCTACGCATCAAAACCACAACGATAGTTCGTCAAGTTAGTGTTGTTTTAACCTTCTCAAGGACCAAGCGTAGCCACACTCGGTTCAACTAAAGTTGGAGAAACTGACACCCACCAGCCACCTATGTGCAAAGCACGTCGATAGAACCAGTCTCGCGTATGCGTACGTGTAATGTCGGTCCGGGCCGCTTCATCCAACAATACCGCCGAACCAAAGTATGACATTTTGGTAAGCAGTATGACTTGTATCACCCACAACTCACTTGTGTTCTACTCGTGCATATAACATCCATGCATAAAACTGGCTCGGATGCCACTGTTAGGAAACGTAGTAATTTCAAAAAAATCCTATGCACACGCAGGATCATGGTGATGCATAGCAACGAAGGGGAGAGTGTCGTCCACGTACCCTCGTAGACCGTTAAGCGGAAGTGTTATGACAATGCGATTGATGTAGTCGTGCGTCTTCACGATCGACCGATCCTCGGTACCGAATGTACGGCACCTCTGCGTTCAGCACACGTTCATCTCGGTGACGTCCCGCGAACTCACGATCCAGTAGAGCTCGGGGAAGAGTTTCATCAGCACGACAGCGTGGTAACGATGTTGATGAAGCTACCGCAGCAGGGCTTCGCCTAAACACCGCTACAGTATGACCAAGGTGGATTATAGTGGAGGGGGCACCGCACATGGCTGGGAGAGATCTTTGTGATCAACTTGTGTGTCCAGAGGTGCCCCCTACCCCTGTATATAAAGGAGCAAGGGGGAGGTCGGCCGGCCCTTGTTGGTGCGCCAGGAGGAGGAATCATCCTCCTAGTAGGAGTAGGATTCCTCCGTTTCCTAGTCCTACTAGGAGGGGGAAAGGAAGGGGAAGAAAGAGAAGGAAAGGGACCCCCCTCTCCTAGTCCAATTTGGACCAGAGGGAGGGGGCGCGTTGCCTACCCTAGGCTGGCCCCTCTCTCTTTCCCTTATGGCCCAACAAGGCCCATTAGCCCCCGGGGGGTTCCGGTAACCCCTCCGGTACTCCGGTAAAATCTCGATTTTACCCGGAACTCTTCCGATGTCCAAATGTAGGCTTCCAATATATCAATCTTTATGTCTCGACCATTTCGAGACTCGTCGTCATGTCCATGATCATATCCGGGACTCCGAACTACCTTCAGTACATCAAAACATATAAACTCATAAAACCGATCGTCACAAAACTTTAAGCGTGCGGACCCTACGGGTTCGAGAACTATGTAGACATGACCGAGACATGTCTCTGGTCAATAACCAATAGAGGAACCTGGATGCTCATATTGGTTCCTACATATTCTATGAAGATTTTTATCGGTCAAACCACATAACACTATACGTTGTTCTCTTTGTCATCGGTATGTTACTTGCCCGAGATTCGATCGTCGGTGTCCCAATACCTAGTTCAATCTTGTTACTGGCAAGTCTCTTTACTTGTTTCTTAATACATCATATCGTAACTAACTCATTAGTTACAATGCTTGCAAGGCTTATAGTGATGTGCATTACTGAGTGGGCCCAGAGATATCTCTCCGACATTCGGAGTGACAAATCCTAATCTCGAAATACGCCAACTCAACAAGTACCTTCGGAGACACCTATAGAGCACCTTTATAATCACCCGGTTAAGTTGTGACGTTTGGTAGCACACAAAGTGTTCCTCCGGTAAACGGGAGTTGCATAATCTCATAGTTATAGGAACATGTATAAGTCATGAAGAAAGCAATAGCAACATACTAAACGATCAAGTGCTAAGCTAACAGAATGGTTCAAGTCAATCACATCATTCTCCTAATGATTTGATCCTGTTAATCAGATGACAACTCATGTCTATGGTTAGGGAACTTAACCATCTTTGATTAATGAGCTAGTCAAGTAGAGGCATACTAGTGACAGTATGTTTGTCTATGTATTCACACATGTATTATGTTTCCGGTTAATACAATTATAGCATGAATAATAAAAATTTATTATGAAATAAGGAAATAAATAATAACTTTATTATTGCCTCTAGGGCATATTTCCTTCAAGGTTATCCTTTAGTCAGTGAATAGTTTACTGATGTATATTTTTAGTAAGCTTCTAATAAATATGATTTGCCAAAAAATAAATTGCGCATACAAGAGTCAGCTAGGTAAATATGATTTAATAGGTTACTGAAGATTTGCAATGAATAAAAATGGCACGATCAGCTAGGTAACCCGCAGGATGTTTTCCCCATCGTGGATGTCTTCTTATGTCAACCTGCTCTTGGTAAGTATGGTATGAACTACCAAAATTTCAATGGTACATGATGGTGAATATGTTATCATCGTACTAAAACAAATCTATGCTATGATGTATCTTGATCAATCTTCAATACCATTTGGGGTAAACGTTCGTGTAGATAATCATGTCTCCTTGAAATTATTTGTATGTAAATAGTTTTTTGCTATGGTGTACCTTTGCTGCTCCTGAAAACTCTTAGTGTAAATGGTCATGGAGATAATTATGTCTATTTGAAGTTATTAGAAAGTAATGAAATTCTATGTTCATGCCATTTCTCTTTTCTTTTCATGAGAAAAAATCACTGAAGGAAGGATCAAATTATATAGCATGGCCAGAGATGAGTAACTCGGAGTCACAACTTCACCACCATTTCCAAACGCAAGTTTGTTGGGAAGTCAAAGTCATGCGCTAGGTTGAGAGGAAGGGAGGCATCTGGTTGCGAGAAATGTTATCTCAGTGTGGCATCGAGGTCTTGAGAGAATGTTTGTTTAACTACCATAGTTTCAAGTCATTTTCTACTCCATAGCAACACACAATTATCTTATTAGAATTTATACACGGGTGTTATTACTTGGTACAAACAAGTGAGAATACCACAATTATTTGGGAGATTTTTTATTACTGAGACCTTTATATTTCTTCTAGACAAAAAGCCAACATCTTTGTTGAGGTTGAAGAAAAGGGGAGATAAAGGGCTTGTTCTGAAGTCCTCCCAACTCTCTAAACTCAAAAATTCAGATTCTCAAAGCAACTTCTCACTCCACACAGCTATTCACGTCCGTTCTACGCTAAAAACAGCTTCTGCATCGTCACATTGGGCTTCCAACGGCTGCTGCACCATACTGGGCTAGATGGAGGTCGTCAAATGGGTTGCATGCGGCCTAAAATGCAAGGAGCGATGTGCTTAATCTGTTTTCACGAAGGAAAACAGGAGGAGAGATATGAAACGAAACGTCTTCCTTCACTTGGCAGTGGCAAACCTTGTAAATACAACCAACTCCATGCTTCACTGGATTTCTGAAGCTACCATTCCCCTGCTTCTCAAACTCCTTCAAAATTACACTAGGATCGATCGTGGCTTCTCAAAGCTAGATTCTTATAGCTAAAATGTTCGGCTCTGCTTTACGTATGGATGTTTGTAAGTGCATCTAGTGCCCCTTAGTGATTTTGGTGTATTGAAGACTTATAGGTTAAGGGACTAATGTGTTTTTGAGTGTACACAGGTCTATAAGCCTATGAGGAGTTTGATATTTACAGAGAAAGTCGACCCCTAAAAATGAGGTTCTTCGACTAAAGACTTTGGATTTCCGAAGACTTTTTGAAGACTTTGAAAGTGAAGAAATTAGTGCAATCCTGAAGACTTGGTATTCATTCAAGGAACATGAAGCATGAAGACTTTTGTTTTCGCAGTTTCATTTTCTCTTTCTTGAGTCATAGGAAACACCGTACTGTTAAAGGGGGTCGAGGAAATACTAAGGGGTCGAGGAAATACTAAGGAAAAATTTCCATGTGATGCTCAACTCAAAATCCTACACCTACCAATCCCTTCGAGTGAAGCCATTGGAAATCTCATACAGTTCAGTCATATTCTTCAGTGACAGAGATGAAGTTCTTCTGGTCTCTGAGGAATTTGTTCTGACTAAGGAGTTAGGAATTTGCCAGTGCAGATTGCCTACATAGTGAGGAACATGATAGCCCTGAGGATTTTGCTACTCAAAATTCTGACTGTTGTTGTGCTATGCGCCAGCTGTCCCAAAATATCTACCCACCTAACGGTCATATCATTGAAGGGCATTTATGCCTTATCATGTCGGGCTGTTCCCTAGGCTATAAATAGCCGCCCCCTACAACCACTAGCTGGTTGGCTGCTCCGAGTGAAACTGACACTTGTCATTTGAGAGCATCCCATCCTCCGAGGACTTTGAGCAAAAATCATCAAGTGAGGAAAACCCCAAACCCAAACACCTACAAACGCAAAGTGATTGAGCATCACTGAAGAGATTGATCCTGCGTGGATCCGGCGCTTATTACCTTTGAAGACTGTGCTTCTTCCAAACGGTTAGGCGTCAAGGTCTAGAGCATCCAAGAGGAATTGTGGATCGCCGAGTGACCAAGTTTGTGAAGGTTCGGAAGTCACCTGAAGACTTACCACGAGTGATTGGGCGAGGTCTGTGTGACCTAGCTCAAGGATAATATGGTGAGGACTGTGTGTCCGGGACTATGTGTCCTCAGGTTTAAATACCTAGCCGCTCCAACCAGATGTACAACTGAGACAGCAGTTGGAACTGGTCTACCAAATCATTGTCTTCACCAAGCTCAATGATTCTATTTCCTCAACTCTTTCATTTCCTCATAACTATGTTGAGTGCTTGTTCATATCTGTGTTTGAAGACTTTGACTGAAGACTTTCTCAATTTCCTCAGTTCAATTTCTTCAGTCTGTTTGTCTTCATCATGTGCTATCCTGTGTTTACGCTTTCTGTACTATGTGCTTGTCTTCATTTCATCATGATGACTATGCTTGTGTTCTGTTATGTTTACTTTTGAGTACTTATTCCGCTGCTAATAGTTCTTCGCTAAGGAATTTCTTCACCTGCAAATTCCTTAGTGAAGAATTCATAAAAATCGCCTATTCACCCCCCTCTAGTCGATATAACGCACTTTCAATTGGTATCAGAGCATACTCCCTTGTTCTGTGTGATTTTGGTTTAACCGCCTGGAGTTTTAGTTATGTCACCGCAGGTATGATCAAGGTCTCTGATGGGTGTCCTACCTTCGACGGGACAGACTACCCCTACTGGAAAAATAAGATGCGAATGCATCTTGAGGCAATTGATAACGATCTCTGGTATGTTGTGGAAAATGGTGTTCCCTCAGTCACACCTTCTCTAAATGCTGCTGATGTGAAGAGATTTAAGCAACTCGACTCTCAAGCGAAGAATATCATATGTGGCCATCTGAGCAAAGGACAGTATGGAAGAGTGAGTTCTTTGGAAACTGCTAAGCTTATCTGGGATAGGCTGTCCAAAGTCAATGAAGGAGTCTCAACACAACGTGACTCTCGAGTTGATGTTCTTCGCAATCTCTTCAACCAGTTCAAAAGACTCGACAATGAAAATGTTCAGTAGACCTTCGATCACCTCACTGACATCTCAAATGAGCTTCAAGCACTTGGTGCCACTGACATCACCGACCATGAGGTGGTGAAGAAATTGTTGAGATCGCTTGATTCCTCATTTGATACTCTGGCATTGATGATACAAGAACGTGCTGACTACAAGTCACTTGATCCCGCTGATATCCTCGAGAGGCTAAATACTCATGAGTTCCAGCTTGCTGAGAAGAGAGATCTCTATGGTTCGAGCTATGGAAGATCACGTGCCCTGAAGGCCAAGGCAGTGTCTGAATCTGAAGATGAAGATTCTGGTAGTAGCCTTGGTGATCCAGAAGAACTGAGCCATGATCTAGCACTGCTCGTGAAGAAATTCCAGAAGTTCTCAAGACGTGGTCGCTTTGGAAAATCCTCAAGGAGCATTGATTCCTCATCCAGTGACTACAGGAAAAGGCTTTGTCAAAAATGCAAGAAACCTGGACACTATATTCAAGATTGTCCTTAGTGGGAAAAGGAATCAAAGAAGAAGAAATACAAGGATTACAGTTCTGATGATGCGAAGAAAAAGAAGAAATCCTCAAAATCTTCATCATCAAAATTCTCGAAGTCTTCGTCTTACAAGAAGAGTAGCTCCAAGAAGGCTCGGGCGTTCATTGGCAAGGAAATGGACTCTGAGGCTGAATCTGAGGAACATGAGGAAGAGAAGGCATCTGAGGAGTCTGAGTCTGGTGTGGCGAGCCTGGCTCTCGCTACTGCCTTCGTCAGCAAGTCCATCTTCAACTCTGAAGAAAATGGCTTCACCAACACGGCTGATGGAAACAATGATGACTACGCTCCCACCTATTGCTTCATGGCAAAAGGTGCCAAGGTACTCAAATACCCCTCCTCTGAATCAAGTGAGAATGAATCTGATGAAAACCTCAAACCCAGCTACTCCAAACTTGCTAAGATTGCTGTAAAACAACAAAAGGCTTTTGAAAAGGTTCAAAACATGCTAGACAAAAGTGATGATATGTTGGGTGAAGAAATGGATTGCACTAAAACCTTGACTGAAAATCTTCAGAGACTTCAGTCTAGGTTTGACAACCTTCAAGGTCATCATAACACTCTCTTATCTGATCATGAGAAGCTTTCATGTGAATTTCTTCAAAGAAAGCAAGATCTTGAAAAGCTAAGAGTGACTTATGAAGATGTTCGGAAGGAGTGTGATTCATTACTTGCTCAACAAATCAGCGCTTCTCAGGAAGAATTTGGTCCTCCATGCTTGAAGTGCATTGAACGTGAATCTGCTAACTCTTCACCTGAATGTTCAAATGCTACTAATGTTTCAAACTCTCCACCTGTCTCTGCTATCACTAATTCCTCATCTAAGGACATTGCTAGTATCACTAACGATGTAGGGCTGAAGGAATTGTACATGACTGGCATGTACAAAAGCCTCAAAGGGCATCAGACTCTTTGTGATGTGCTTAAAAAGCAGATCCTCAACAGGAACCCTAGGAAAGAGGGTATTGCCTTTGAGAGGAAACTCAATGCTGATGGTACATATTGGAAGCCTGAGCAGTACCCCAAAACCTCATGGGTTGCTGCAAAGGGACCTCCAGTTCATCCATCCAACTTATCTGGCTTTGCATGTGAATATCCTCATTCTGATGATGATTCATTTGACTCCAACTATAAACTTTTCAAAAATCAGAATGGTGAAGTATTTGCTAGATATGTTGGCACTAACTGTAGGAACGGTCCTCCTATGAAGAAAATCTGGGTTCCCCAAAAGTGCCTTGAAAGTCTTCAGGTGAATGTCCTCAGGACACCACCTGTGAAGAATAGGAACCCCAGATCGAATTCTTCTTCATATGGACCAAATTCCTCAAAAGCATCAAAGTCCTCATATGAATATCATCGTGCTAACAACTCTGTTTCGCAGAGAAGAGCTAAGGGCTATGAATATGAGCGTTATTCTTCTAATAATTATGTTCATAAGTCCTCGAAGAATTTCTCTGCTTACTCATATGTTTATCCTAACTCCTCTTATGTGAAACGAAATGGACTAGCTTCTATGCCACCTTTCTTGTATGGAGCTCGCAGAGTGATGAACTCTTTGCCACCCCTTCAGATGTGGGTGGTGAAGAAAAAGAACTAATCTCTTCTGTAGGGTCAGGTCTCCAGACGTACGTAATCGTCTGAAGAATTTGCTGGAGACCTGAATGTGCCTGAAAGGATGTAGGCTAATCATGAAGAAATGAACTTTCATTTCTCACATCCTCATACTGCTTTATCTGTTATGTTGCTTGATGAAATTGATCTGATGAATTGATGTAATATTCTTCACTAATGAAGTATATGAGTTCGTAAGTTGCAGTAATTCATCTGCAGGATGATCAACCCAAAGCCACTAAGTGGGTCCTCGATAGTGGATGTACAAATCACATGACTGGTGACAAGAATCTATTGTTGGATGCTCCCTTATCACCATCGCATCTGAAGCATATCATCTTCGCTGACAAAGGCAAAAGTCAGGTATTGGGTCTAGGTAAGGTTGCGATCACAAAGGATCGCCACATGGACAAAGTCATGCTTGTCGAGTCCTTAGGATACAACCTCATGTCTGTCTCAATGCTTTGCGATCTTGATATGGTTGTTGTCTTTGGCAAGTACCGTTGTGTTGTGGTTATGGAAGCTGACAATTCCAAAGTCTTCAAAGGCTTTAGGAGAGGAGACCTATATATTGTTGATTTCTCTACAGGACCGCAACCAGCCGTGTGTCTACTTGCAAAAGCTTCAGAAGGCTGGCTCTGGCATCAACGATTTGGTCATGCAGGCATGAGGAATTTGCACACGCTTGCGAAGAAGAAGCATGTCATTGGCATCGAGAATGTCAAAGTCCTCAAGGATCACTTATGCGGAGCCTGTGAAGCTGGGAAGATGACAAGGGCTAAGCATCCAGCGGAGACTATCATGACCACCACTCATCCATTTGAATTGCTTCACATGGATCTCTTCGGTCCTAACCATTATTCTGCAGTCTCAAATGATGCATCTCAATATGGCTTTGTTATTGTTGATGATTACTCTCGATACACATGGGTACACATTGTTACTTACAAACATGAAGTGCAGGAAGTCTTCAAACGATTTTCCTCGAGGGCTTCAACCAACTTTGGTGTGAAGATCAAGCACATCAGAAGTGACAATGGAACTGAGTTCAAGAATTCTGGTCTTGATGACTATCTTGATGAACTTGGTATTATTCATGAGTTATCTGCTCCTTATACTCCTCAGCAGAATGGCGTCATGGAGCGCAAGAACAGGACTCTTGTTGAGATGGCTCGCACTATGCTTGATGAACACAAAACGCCTCGTCGTTTCTGGATTGAGGCAATTGATACTGCGTGCCACATCATCAACAGAGTATATCTTCACAAATTCTTCAAGAAGACTACCTATGAACTCCTCACTGACAAGAAACCCAATGTAAGTTATTTCAAAGTCTTTGGTGCTAAATGTTGGATTAGAGATCCTCATCACAAATCAAAATTTGCACCGAAAGCACATGAAGGTTTTATGCTTGGTTACGGAAAGGACTCGCACACCTACAGAGTTTTCAACAACGTTCTTCACAAGGTTGTTGAAACTGTAGATGTGCGGTTCGATGAAACTAATGGCTCGCAAAGAGAGCACCTACCTTCTGTGATAGATGAACCAGCACCTGAGGAAACTATCAAATTCAAGGCTACTGAGGATGTCATTCCTACCGAAGAATCTGCTAAGAATTCATTCCGAAACATGAAGAACGTCGAGCTAATGCACCTGAAGAAAATACTGAAGAAAATGGTGCTGAAGAAAATGTTGATCAAATTCCTCAACGACAACCAGCTCATCCTCGCGTTGCAAAAGAAGTGCAAGTTGAAAATATCATCAATGACATTAAAGTGCCAGGTCCTCTCACATGCTCAAAAGCTTCACATTTATCTAACTTTTGTGGGCACTATGCTTTTGTCTCTATCATAGAGCCCACTAAGGTAGATGAAGCATTTCTGGAGCCTGAGTGGATTCAGGCCATGCAAGAAGAATTACATCAATTCGAGCTCAACAACGTCTGGGAACTGGTCAAACGTCCAGATCCTCGCAAGCACAATATCATTGGCACAAAATGGATTTATCGCAACAAGCAAGATGAAAATGGCCTTGTGGTAAGGAATAAGGCACGGCTTGTAGCTCAATGCTACACACAGGTTAAAGGAATTGATTTCGATGAAACTTTTGCACCTGTTGCTAGACTTGAGGCTATTCGCATATTACTTGCTTATGCTAACCATCATGATATCACTCTATATCAAATGGATGTGAAAAGTGCATTCCTCAATGGTAAGCTTCAGGAAGAAGTATATGTTGCTCAACCCCCAGGTTTTGAAGATCCAAAGCAACCTGACAAAGTCTTCAAACTCATTAAGGCCCTCTATGGCCTCAAGCAGGCCCCACGGGCGTGGTATGATACTTTGAAGGAATTCCTTATGAAGAAAGGCTTCACACCCGGTTCACTCGACCCTACTCTTTTCACTAAATCTTATGATGGTGAATTGTTTGTGTGCCAAATATATGTTGATGATATTATGTTTGGCTGTACTGACCAACGTTATACTGATGAATTTGCCTATATGATGAGTGAAGAATATCAAATGTCTATGATGGGAGAATTGAAATTCTTCTTAGGTCTTCAAATTTGTCAACAACGCAATGGCATATTCATATCTCAGGAGAAATACCTCAAGGATGTACTGAGGAAATTCGGCATGCAAGATTGCAAAGGTGTCAAAATTCCTATGCCCACAAATGGCCATCTATGCACTGATGAAAATGGTATCGACTTCGATCATAAGGTATAACACTCCATGATTGGTTCCTTATTGTACTTATGTGCATCTAGGCCAGATATAATGCTTAGTGTTTGCATGTGTGCCCGATTTCAAGCTACACTGAAGGAATCACACCATAAGGCTGTGAAGCATATTCTTCGATATCTAGCTCACACACCAACACTTGGATTATGGTACCCCAAGGGCTCGGCTTTTGATCTCACTGAATATTCTGACTCTGACTATGCTGCTGATCGTGTGGACCGCAAGTCAACATCTGGTACATGTCATTTCCTCGGACGATCTTTGGTCTGTTGGTCCTCGAAGAAACAGAACTGCGTATCATTATCTACTTCTGAAGCTGAGTACATTCCCGCTGGTTCTTGCTGTGCTCAATTGCTATGGATGAAGCAAACTCTCAAGGACTATGGCGTCAACGTGAAGAATGTGCCTCTCTTCTGTGACACTGAGAGTGCCATCAAGATTGCTCACAACCCAGTTCAGCACTCGAAGACAAAGCACATTTATATTCATCATCATTTTCTTCATGATCATGTGTTGAAGGGCGACATTTCTATTGAGCATGTGAAGACTGAAGAACAGCTAGCCGATATCTTCACAAAGCCCTTGGATGAGAAGAGATTTAGAAAGTTGCGGTGTGAGCTAAATATCTTAGAATCTTCGAATGTTCTTTGAAAAGGACACTCATCCTAACACTTATGCAAAATTGATGACTTAGATGTGCAACACATGAAGAAACGTTTTTCTTCAATCAATGAAGAATAACACTCTAAGTGTGAAGAAATTAACGAAGAATTTGATTCCCAAAACCCTACGACAATTGTACGCAGTGTCTGAAATCATCATTCTTATACGGTGGGTCACGCCACCACCAAAAGTTGAAAATCCTCAATTTGAGGTTTTTTTGTGTTAAAATCCTCAGATGTTCAAATTCTTCAACTTTGCATTGTCTTCACTGTTTCCGTCATTTTTCTTCATTGGCTATATATATATACATATTTATATGAGTTTATGTCCTCTACAGCATTCACTTATGGCTATTTCTTCAAGTTGGTTTTTCTGCTAAGTGAATGTGATCGGACCCTTCCCCCTCTATGCTATACTCAACCCAATCTGTTCACAAATTCTTCATGTGTGTTCTATTTGAAACTCGTTCAAAATCTTCACTGTGTCCTTGTCAGCTGAAGTAATTGCGAACAGAACTTTAAAACCTATCTTATCTAATTTTTCGGCTTTGCCGCTCAAACCGTTCAGCATCCCACGATATAATTATCTATTCACCCACGATCGCACACGATCTCCACTTCTCAGTACATGGCTGACACATGTCAAGCGAATGAGAAGGGTCAGGGGCACGTTCGTCCAAATTCTTCGCGCGAACAGTTTTTCACCGTGGCTATAAATACCCCCCCTTCCCCTTCCTCACTTCCTTTACTCCGTTCTACCTCTCTCCAGCTCGAGCTTCTCAAACCCTAGCACCTCCGCTACATCATCGTCGCCGGTGAGGAAGATCTTCACTGCCTCGACCTCGTCGTCGTACTCGCGTCAGCCGCGGAAATCTTCACTCTGCCGCCGCCGTAGCTGTCTTCCTCCATCAAGTTAGGGCGTGGAAGATCTGCACTGACGAACTTCACATCTCCACATACCAGTTCGTCGTGTTTTTCGTCCAGGGTAATTAAAAGTTACTTTTACTGCCCTCTTTGATTCAAATGATTTCTACAAAATCCTCAAAGGTGTTTTTCTTCATATCTTCACACACTAAAACACCTCACATGTCATCTGTTCTTGATTCGTTTCTCTAAGCTATGTTTTTCTTCAAGATTCCTCAAATGTGTGGATTTTCGATCTATACATCTCTGGAACCTAAGACAAAGAACGCTTAGTGAAATCTTCAAGACTCATCTGGTCAAATTCCTCAAACTTGTTCCTTTTGAAAAACCTCTGAGAACGCATATGACCTCTCCAAATTCCTTGCAACTATACTCTGTTCACATGTATTCATGTCAGCTGCTAAATCACTAGGTTCTCATCAACTTAACTCATTTGTAGCATTCCTCGAAGAAAAGTTGCATACCTCTTCAGAAAATTCAATTGTTCAAATTCCTCAACTGAAGAAAATGGCTAACGGTAAGAAGCCACAGAAAGGAGGAAAGAGGCCTGAGGTCAACACTGCCTTTGAAATACCTGAGGACATCTATATTGGGTACTGCACACCCCTTGAGGAAGATAAAAATAAGCGCAAGGTGCGCATTCAAAAGGTTGAGAGGAGATGGGAAAGAGAGTGGAGGGAGTACAGATATGTCACTCCCAAATATATGAAGAAATTTGCACTAAATCCTCGATGCCCAAGACCTCCGTTGGCACATGGTCAAATAGCTGATCCCACCAGCCTCAAACGTGGTGAGGATTATCCTGATGAATGGGCCAAGCACCAAGCCAAGTTGGCCAAACAAGCAAAAGATGCAGTGAGGAAATTCAACAAAGACTTTGTTGGCGCTGCTGCTGTTGAGGCCTCTGTAAAGCCGAAGAAGGCCATGCCAATGAAGCCCGCTCACAAGCCCAGTGCTTCACCAGCAATGCCCTCACGGCCAAGTTCCTCAGCTATGCCCTCACGGCCAGATTCCTCAAAGCCCTCACGGCCAATTCCTCACGTTGCTCCTGCTTCTATAAAATCCTCAGCTCCCCCGCCAAAGTCTTCGGCTGCTCCGACCAAATCCTCAGCACCTGTGCATCTCGCCACGTGCCAAAGGACCACATGCATATCTATTACCTCAGGAGCCTCTGCAAGTTCCTCAGCTGCTCCCACTCTTCTGGAGAAGAAGACCTCTGCTAGACGAGGTCCTCGACCAAGTCCTCGCAAGAAACAAGTTGCTTTCCAAGTGCCCTCTGATGATGATGAGGCTGATGATGAAGAACTTGCTGAAATCATCAAGGACAGGCAACTTAGGGCCGCTAGAGCCAAAGGCAGTAATGTGCCATTAATGCTGGATCTAAAGTTGATCCTAGACTTCATTGACTTGTGGCACAAGGACCCCAACACACTTCTGCCTGAGCTGAACCTCACTCCTGGTCAAAGTCATGTACTGACTCACTTCATTGATGAAGAGAAATGAAAATTTGAACAGGGAAGGAGGGTGAAGAAAGCGCAGTATAAGAAAGAGCGCTTTCTGAAGCAAAACGTTCTGAAGCTTTCACCTGAAGAACTTGTTGCTCTTCAATCTGAAATCAAGAAACTGAGTGATGAATTTGATCGCTATTATGCTAACTGGCTAGGAGCCAAAGTCAGATTTGTAAAGATAACTGAACATTTCACTTCCAATGTTGCAGCCCCAACGCAATAGGAAATTCCTCAGGCTGAAGCATCTGCTCAGCCGATTGAAGAAAATGCCAGCACTGCTGATGACAATCAGGTTGCTGAAGAAAATGTGAGTTCCAGGGATGATGACTGCATTCCAGCCGTTGATGAAATTGTTAGGGCATCCACTAGTGGTGCGCCTGAAGAAAATGAAGAAGTCAGGGCAACTGCATCAGTTGCGCCTGAAGAAATACAACTCAATTCCTCTGCTCCTGCTCCTACACCAACTCCGATCCTTCCATCTGCATCAGATGTGAAGAAGACCAAGGCTGCAGAGTGTGCAGTGGTGAAGAAAAGGAAGGCATCAACTGCATCAGATTCTTCAGCTCAGAAGAAGATGAAGCCATTGACTAGCTCGTTTGCAAACCCCGTTGATGTTGTTCCTATCTCAACCATGCCATCAAAGGACCTTGTTCCTTTTGATGAAGAATATGTGATTCCAAGTGAATCTGATGAAGAGAATCCCTCTACTGCTTCCTCAGAGCAGATGGATGAAGAAATTGAAGTGGATACAATCCCTTCAACACCAGTTGGCTCCTCGCCTATGCCTCAGTTTACTGCTGAAGAGGCCGGCGTTGAACAAATGGGAGATGAAGATGTGGACATTGGCTGTACCACACCTGTGCTAAGTGATGAATTTTGGGAAAGTCAGCACCCCGACTCTCCACTCTTCACACCATTGCAACAAATTCCTCAGTCCCCAGTAACTACTATACAAATGGGATCTGATGAACCACATGCCACACCATCTGTCCATGAAAAAATTCCAGCCACTAGTGCTGAAGATCATGTAAATGAAGAATTGAAGTCCAAGGCTGCCACTGAAGCAGCACCTGAAATTCCTTAGCCCGTGGAACCTGAGATCGAGATCTCGGAGGTTGTGATGCAATTGACTGACACTCCTCACCCCAAGCCAAAGGATCCATTCTCAAAGAAGCAGAAATTCAAGGCTGATGATTTCTTCGGCGAGCACGTGTTCTTCACTAACTACAATCCTTATGACTCTGCTCGTCTAAGGAGGAAGCATTTCTAGACTGCAAGCTAGGCCAACTTCTATTCTTCACTGCTGTAACTCCCTCGATGCAGCTATATCTCCCATGTGTCGGAGCACGACTTAGAGGCATAACCGCATTGAAGGCAATGTCGCAAGAGGGGTAATCTTTACACATCCCATGTACTGAATAAGAAAGAGATACAGGATTGGTTTACAATCGCCACTTCACACAATACATGAATAAAGCATTACAACATCCAGATACAATCAAGGTCCGACTACGGAACCAAAATAAAAGAAGACTACCCCTAATGCTACAGATCCCCAATCGCCCCGACTGGGCTCCACTACTGATCAACTGAAATGAAAACAACACAATGAACGAGATCTTCATCGAGCTCCTCCTTGAGCTCGGTTGCGTCACCTGCAAACTGGTTTTGAAAGTAAACTGTGAGTCACGGGGACTCAGCAATCTCACGCCCTCGCGATCAAGACTATTTAAGCTTATGGGTAGGAAAAGGTAGTGAGGTGGAGCTGCAGCAAGCACTAGCATATGTGGTGGCTAACTTACGCAAATGAGAGTGAGAAGAGGAGGCAAAGCATGGTCGTGAACTAGAAGTGATCAAGAAGTGATCCTGAAACTACTTACGTTCAAGCATAACTCCAACACTGTGTTCACTTCCCGGACCCCGCCGAGAAGAGACCATCATGGCTACACACGCGGTTGATGCATTTTAATTAAGATAAGTTTCAGGTTTTCTACAACCGGACATTATCAAATTCCCATCTGCCCATAACCGCGGGCACAGCTTTCGAAAGTTCAAATCCTGCAGGGGTGTCCCAACTTAGCCCATCACAAGCTCTCACGGTCAACGAAGGATATTCCTTCTCCCAGGAAGACCCGCTCAGACTCGGAATCCCGGTTACAAGACATTTCGACCATGGTAAAACAAGACCAGCAAAGCCACCAGAATGCGCTGACAAATCCCAATAGGAGCCGCACATATCTTGTTCTCAGGGCACACCGGATTGTCCAAGGTTCCGGTAGGCCAGCCCAGAGTTGCCCCTGGTGGCCACCGGCAGCTGACAGGTTGGACCAACACTCAGAGGAGCACTGGCCTGGGGTTTAAATAAAGATGACCCTTGAGTCTGCAGAACCCAAGGGAAAGAAAAGGCTAGGTGGCAAATGGTAAAACCAATGTTGGGCCTTACTGGAGGAGTTTTATTCAAGGCGAACTGTCAAGGGGTTCCCATTATAACCCAACCGTGTAAGGAACCCAAAATCAAGGAACATAACACCGGTATGACGGAAACTAGGGTGGCAAGAGTGGAACAAAACACCAGGCATAAGGCCGAGCCTTCCACCCTTTACCAAGTATATAGATGCATTAATTAAAATAAGAGATATTGTGATATCCCAACAAATCCATGTTCCAACATGGAACAAACTCCAATCTTCACCTGCAACTAGCAACGCTATAAGAGGGGCTGAGCAAAGCACATGGGGTAGAAAAATGCCTAGTTTAACATGGTTCACTTTCTTTGCATGTTTAATAACTCTAAAATATGGTTTAGGGCAGAATAGTACCAAAACCTAAAAATATGCACATGAGGTTTTTCGGACTTGTTGCTTGTTGTTCCGGCCTCATTTAAACTTGCCTAGATAGGTAGTTTTCATTTGCTTCACCCTCTTGCCATGTTTAACAACATTTAATATTGTTGGGTACCTAAACGAGATCGAACTAAATAACTTGAACGTGGTGTTTCGTCAATATGCAACGGAGTTGCATATGGAGCTCCACTTAATTTGTAGGGTTGTTTGTGCACTTTGCCATGCCATGCCTCATTAGACCGGACAAGCATCATACTTGCTTGCGCATCGTGCCATGCTTATGTGATGTTTGTTCACTATGTTGTTTGCTTCTTTCCGGTGTTGCGTCTTCTCGGTAATCCGGTAGCGTTGCGTTTGTGAGGATCCGTTGGCTACGTCCATTTATCTTCTTCATCGGCTCGTTCTTCTTCCTTGCGGGATCTCAGGCAAGATGACCATACCCTCAAAATCACTTCTATCTTTGCGTGCTAGTTGCTCGCTCTATTGCTATGCCTTTGTTGCGATACCTACCACTTGCTATATCATGCCTCCCCTATTGCTAAGCCAAGCCTCTAACCCACCTTGTCCTAGCAAACCGTTGTTTGGCTATGTTACCGCTTTGCTCAGCCCCTCTTATAGCGTTGCTAGTTGCAGGTGAAGATGGAGTTTGTTCCTTGTTGGAACATGGATATTTGTTGGGATATCACAATATCTCTTATTTAATTAATGCATCTATATACTTGGTAAAGGGTGGAAGGCTCGGCCTTATGCCTGGTGTTTTGTTCCACTCTTGCCGCCCTAGTTTCCGTCATACCAGTGTTATGTTCCTTGATTTTGCGTTCCTTACACGGTTGGGTTATAATGGGAACCCCTTGATAGTTCGCCTTGAATAAAACTGCTCCAGTAAGGCCCAACATTGGTTTTACCATTTGCCACCTAGCCTTTTTCCCTTGGGTCGGCCAACCCAAGGGTCATCTTTATTTAACCCCCCGGGCCAGTGCTCCTCTGAGCGTTGGTCCAACCTGTCAGCTGCCGGTGGCCACCAGGGGCAACTCTGGGCTGGCCTACCAGAACCTTGGACAATCCTGTGTGCCCTGAGAATGAGATATGTGCAGCTCCTATCGGGATTTGTCAGCACATTCGGGTGGCTTTGCTGGTTTAGTTTTACCATTGTCGAGATGTCTTGTAACCGGGATTCCGAGCCTGATCGGGTCTTCTTGGGAGAAGGAATATCCTTCGTTGACCGTGAGAGCTTGTGATGGGCTAAGTTGGGACACCCCTGCAGGGTTTTGAACTTCCAAAAGTCGTGCCCACGGTTATGGGCAGATGGGAATTTGTTAATGTCCGGTTGTAGAGAACTTGACACTTAACTTAAATAAAATGCATCAACCGCGTGTGTAGCCGTGATGGTCTCTTCTCGGTGGAGTCCGGGAAGTGAACACGGTGTTGGAGTAATGCTTGAACGTAAGTAGTCTAGGATCACTTCTTGATCATAGATTCTCGAACGTGCTTTGCCTTCACTTCTCGCTCTCATTTGCGTATGTTAGCCACCATATATGCTAGTGATTGCTGCAGCTCCACCTCATACCTTTACCCTACCCATAAGCTTAAATAGTCTTGATCGCGAGGGTGTGAGATTGCTGAGTCCCCGTGACTCACAGATTACTTCCAAAACCAGTTTGCAGGAGCCGATGATATTGTGCAGGTGACGCAACCAAGCTCAAGGAGGAGCTCGATGAAGATCGTGTTCATTGTGTTGTTTTGTTTTCCTTTCGATCAGTAGTGGAGACCAGTTGGGGCGATCGGGGATCTGTAGCATTAGGGGTAGTCTTCTTTTATTTTGGTTCCGTAGTCGGACCTTGATTGTATCTGGATGATGTAATGTTATATTCATGTATTGTGTGAAGTGGCGATTGTAAGCCAACTATGTGTCTCTTTCCTTATTCATTACATGGGTTATGTGAAGATTACCTCTCTTGCGACATTGCCTTCAATGCGGTTATGCCTCTAAGTCGTGCTACGACACATGGGAGATATAGCCACATCGAGGGTGTTACAAGTCACCGACATCGAAAATCTCTTTTATGCAGTTGTTGGTGAGATAACCTCGACGCCACCCAGTACTGGGGCGGGAGTTCGGGAGTATCGCCATAACTCGTATAACGGATGCTTTTCGAAGGTTGAGGTAAATGATTTCCGAAGGTTTCTTGGTTATGTGTTAAAGGATGGATACAGCTGGATGTAGGATTTGCTAGTTTTGGGTGAGATATTATGCTTCCCTGTATCCCCAACACCTGATTGCATAACCAGAATGTTTTGGGAGTTGATAAGTGGGAATTCAAGTAGCCCTTAGGATATCTTTCCGACAGATGTATGATATGAGATTGGGGTTCGACGTCTAGTGGTCCGCCTATCCACGGTTGGTTTTACAGTGGTCTCATTGTGTCTTAAAGAGTCTTTGGCTATGCTGACTCGGGGACGCTTCGTATGTCATGTGCACTGCCTTGTACATGATGGTGTTGTACGATCGAGCCCGTGTGGGCCCCACCACGAAAACTTCGGATGAAATCTCTATCATATGTTTGTTCCGGCTTATTCCGCAAGCTAATCCGTTGTTTTGTTTTCAGTTGTGGTATTCGAGTTGCTTCGAAGTCAAGTGTTGATTCCATACCTTTCCGAAACGGTGTTCTCATACTCCAATGTGAATATCAATCCTTCATGACAATCGAGATTGTCATGTCAATCCTTTTCAACCGGTGTGTTTTCTCTTCAAGCGGATCCGTTCATGTTCAACATCCGCAAGATTCAATCTCAGCTTTCTCAATGGTGTTGTTTCATCTATCCCAAATTGCCTTTGTTTTACCACCCTCCCACCCTTGTTTCTTCAAGGACTCGGATTTCTTTATCAAGTATCCTTTTATTGATGGGAAGTCTCTCCATTCAGTTCCGTCAATGTTCTTATCCGGTGATTCTCAGGGAGATTCCAACAGAGCTTCAAATTGTCATTCTCCGTTCCTTTTCTTTTCCGGTGGATTCAAGTCAAGCTTTTGGTGTTGATCTTATCCCTTTCCTCGTTTCAAATGCTTTCTCATGCCGGTGTTCCTCATATTCATTCATTTCCCGCTATTCAATTGTTTCGGAGTGCTGAAGATATCTCAGAAGATTCGTGTTTCCATTGCTAATTCGTTCAAGCTCTTTCGAGGATGTTATCTCATTCAAGCCATCTATTTCATCTAGTGCAATCTCTATTTTTCTAGCAATCGTTCAATGGTGTATCTTTTGAGTGGGCCCTAACCCACAGGTTTTTTTCCTAGGATCTTACCTGACTCTTCTATTCTCCTGGAGCTTTTCAAATTCATATCAAAGTTTGACGTAAGAATGAATTATCATCAGTCAAATGCCTTTCTCCAAGATCTGCCAAATTCTTTTCATCGTTGGTTCAACATTTCCAATTTTTCATTCCGGAGTGCCTCAACAATTTTTGGTGGTGTTTCTCGTCGTCATTCTCTGCATTTGAAGACCAAAGAAGAGTTTTTCCTCCATATCTTATCCATTCTCTCAAAGATTCGTGATTCTAGCTTGTTGCCATCCTCTCATAATTGTTTTCAATTGTGAGAATTCTTTTCACCTATCCGGAGCAATTCAAGATTCTTTTCTATTTGATTCTCCAGAGGCCATCTTTTCAAATATTAATCATTCTCAGCTTTCAGCTTTTGTTCTCCAAATCTTACCAGTGCATCGTTCGAATATCCTCTGATCAGTTCATGATCTCTTCGTTCTCATGTATCTAAATCCTAGCAAGCATCCTCGTTCATTTGCTAATTCTTCTCGGTGTTTCTTTATCTTTTCTTCAATCTTTTTCAATTCTTATGGTGGTTCTTCAAAGATTTTTTTCTTCCTTCGTTTATCATATCAATTCATTCTTTTTTTCAATCCTACCGGTGGTTCGTTCAAGAGTTCTTCTCCTTCGTTATCATACAGATTCATTCGTTGTTCCCAAATCCTACCGGTGGTTTGTTGAAGACCTTCCCAAGTTTGCACTATATCTCTCTTAATCCTTTCTATGGGAATAAGTAGTATGCCAAACCTGTTGCTTGTCAACAATTTAAATTGGTGAAGGTTACGCATAACATAATTCTTATTTTTGTTTCATCCAAGTGATTAATCCCTTATTCTGGAGGTTCATAAAAATTTTTGATTTATGTTGTTCATCTTTCTTTTCCGGAGTTCCAAGTTTTGCCGCTTTATCTCATCGCGAAGATCCATTTAATCATTGCAAGGCTTCAACCTTATTCTTTTTCATCCTTCATTTCGTTTGATCATTCTTTTGTTACCGGAGTTCTTCATGGAGGCTAAACATGATGGTTCATAAAGGATTTAATTCCTTCTCCAAGTTTTCATCGAGATTCTTTTAAGGAGCTCAAGCATTCTTCATCTCGCATTCCGAAGTGCAGTCCTTTCTACCGTATCATTGGAGGTGGTGTTATGTCATTCTTGATAATTTGAGTTCATGTTTCATGAATCACATGTTATTAAGAATGAGGTATTTTAAATCCATCAGTCACTTCGTTGAAGTATATTGGGTTATATTACACCTAAAGCTTTCCCTAAGGATTGTTGCTATTTATGGTGCTTATAAATGACCCAAGTTCTTCATTTATCATACCGGTGAAATAAGCTTCTCGTCTCCTTGTTCATACCAAGCAAATCTTTTATCTTCCGTTAGTGGCGGAATTTCACCTCATAATTTTGAGACGTTTCCATAAGCCCACATCAAGCTTATTCGTTTCGTTGTTGGAAAACCAACAACTCCGTTTTAACCTTCTTGGAAGGGTGCTCTCCAAGCTCTTTTGTGGCAGAAGTTAGCATTTTCTTCTCCATTCTTTCTTTCTTTCCAATGATCTATCTTCTATTATTTTTTCCGGAGGCATTGTGTTGTTGCTCTCTTCTCAAATCATCTTGTTTTGTCAGGACCATGTTCTTTCCTTTGCTTATCCATTCATTCCGGAGTGCCGTGTCCTTCATTCAAGTTCTCTCATCTTATCAAGTTTTGTCTCCCTTCTCAACCAGAGTGTTGTCTGAAATCTTTCTTACCCCTTGTGCCATTTATTTCAATAGTTCCGGAGGCAGTATGTTGTTGATTTCATCAAGTATCTTCTCATCTTGTCAAGCTCATCTTCAATTCCTTACATTTACAGTCGGAGTTGTAACACCCTCGATGCGACTATAGCTCCCACGTGTCGAGGCACGACTTAGAGACATAATCGCATTGAAGGCATATGTCGCAAGTTAGGCAATCTTCACAACATCCCATGTAATAATAATAAAAGGGGAGATAACATAGTTGGCTTACACTCGCCACATCAATCAAGTACATAAATAACATTACATCATCCAAACACTCATGGCCCGACTACGGCGCCAAAATAAAAGAGAACCCAACATGCGACACGGTCCCAATCACCCCCAACTGGGCACCACTACTGATCATCGGGAAAGGAAACCTAGTATCGTTGAGAGTCTTCGTCGAACTCCCACTTGAGCTCACACGCGTCTCCTGGAGCAGAATCATCAGGCCCTGCATCTGGTGTAATAGTAATCTGTGAGCCACAGGGACTCAGCAATCTTGCACCCTCGCGATCAAGACTATTTCAGCTTATAGGTATGGCAAGATAAAATATGAGTGGAGCTGCAGCAAGCGACTAGCAAGTATGGTGGCTAACTTATTCGCAAAAGAGAGCGAGAAGAGGAGGCAAAGCACGAGCGAGAAGTTAGAGAACAACATGCGCAAACATTACTTCAACACCGTGTCCACTTCCCGGACTCCACCGAGAAGAGGCCATCACGGAAACACACTCAGTTGATCCATTTTAATTAATTAAGGTTCAAGTTATCTACAACCGGACATTAACAAATTTCCATCTGCCCATAACCGCGGGCACGGCTTTCAAAAGTTCAATCCCTGCAGGGGAGTTCCAACTTAGCCCATGACAAGCTCTCACGGTCAACGAAGGAATAGACCTCCTCCCAAGATGTTCCGATCAGACTCGGTATCTTGATTACTCAAGACACTTCGACAGGTTAAAACAAGACCAGCAACACCGCCCGAATGTGCCGACAAATCCCGATAGGAGCTGCACATATCTCGTTCTCAGGGCACACTCAGATGAGACTAGCTACGAGTAAAACCAACCCTCAAGTTTCCTCGAGGTGGCCCCGCAGGCAGCTCAGTTCGGACCAACACTCAGAGGGAGCACTGGCCCGGGGGGGTTAAAATAAGATGACCCTTGGGCTCCGGTAACCCAAGGGAAAAAGAGGCTAGGTGGCGAATGGTAAAACTAAGGTTGGGCATTGCTGGAAAATCTTTAATCAAGGCGAACTATCAAGGGGTTCCCATTATAACCCAACCGCGTAAGGAACGCAAAATCCGGGAACATAACACCGATATGACGGAAACTAGGGTGGCAAGAGTGGAACAGAACACTAGGCGAGAGGCCGAGCCTTCCACCCTTTACCAAGTATATAGATGCGTTCAGATAACATGGCAATATAATGATATCCCAACAAGTAAATAAGAGATGTTCCAACTAGGAACGGCCTCCAATCTTCACCTGCAACTAGCAACGCTATAAGAGGGGCTGAGCAAAGCGGAAACATAGCCAATCAACGGTTTGCTAGGACATGGTGGGTTAGAGGTTTGACATGGCAATTTGGGAGGCTTGCAAGCAAGTGGTAGGCATCGTAGCAATGGCATAGCAAAAGAGCGAGCAAACTAGCATAGCAAAGATAGTAGTGATTTCGAGGGTATGATCATCTTGCCTGCACAGTTGTCAGAGTTGACTGGATCCTCAAAAGGAAACTCAACGGGCTCCACGCTAGCGAACTCGTCTCCCGGCTCCACCCAAACAAGACAAACGAGCAACAAGAACACAATCAACCACGTGCAAGAACAAGCAATACGATGCAAAGATGATATGCTATGCGGGATGCGATGCGGGATGCAAAATGCAAGATATGACAGGAAATGCATGAAGCTGGCCTCAACTTGGAATTACAAGTGTTCCACTGGAAATATGAGATGAAATCGCTTGAAAATGATATAAAGAACGCCGGAATCGGAGTTACGATTTGGAAATGGCAAGCGATTCAAAAATGACACCGGTCTGCGATTTACAGCAAGTAGGCATCTCAACGCAATGAGATGAACATGCTACAGCACCCAAACATGACAACAAAATGCATGGCAGGGATGCACACAATATGATTAACAAAAATCTAGCACTGAGCTACGGCCAATTCATCCATTAGAAGATTCAAACAAGCATGGCAAAAACGCAAACGGTAAACAGATCTCAGACTTAGTGAAATTAACACTTGTCTGGAATTTCAGATCATATAGCCCTCTTCGGAGCAACAAAACAACATGCTACAGGACCTGAACATGACAAAGAAATACATGGCATGGAGCTACTCAACAAGCTTAACAAAAGTCCCTTAGTGACCTTGAGCCAAAAGGGATCACAAAATATACTAACAAGCACACGAACATAGCAAAAACATAATCAGTTTCAGACTTAGAGAAAAACTGGGACATGTTGAAACATAACTCACGAAGGCATGTTTACGAGCTCGATGCACTCACCACGTTGCAATTCATGGCAAGAAAAGCACACATCCCTTAAAAAGGCACAAAATTCAAGCTAGACATGGCAAGAACAATGGCATAGCATGCACGGATCAACTACAATAACATCGGCAAAATCGCAAACAAGTTGACGATCTGCCCAGATTCGCAACGAAGCAAAAGTAGAGCTCGATTGACTCAAGCTAGGTTGCTCCATAATTGAAAACAAACATATGGATGAATAGAGCACGAAAAGGTTAACAAAACTCCCTTACTGATCATCCTCAAAAGAGGCACGGATCACTAGGAAACAACACAAACATATGGCATCGTGAGATGAACAATCCCAGGACTTAGTGAAATCACCAAGTCCCTGAAAACAGAATTAGCAAGTGCACCACTTTGCAAGCTTGCACAAGTCACCACACACATCCTAAAAATACATGGGTTGCACCTCTAGATAGATGACAAAACCCTTAACAAAACATATGAAGAACTCACGGGCATAGCATGCACACATTAATCATGGCAAAAATGACAAAAGTGCTAAACGGAGTAACAGATCTGACAATTAACTCAAGTAGCCCTCTTCTAATAGCATTTCGGGAATAAAGATGATCTCAAATGAAAATGATGCAATGGAATGAAATGATGTACTCTCTGAGATGAACATTTTGATATGCTATATGCCCAAATCGGAGCTACGAATGCAAAGTTACGGAGCCGCGAACATAAGCACTTGCACTGAAATATCCGGGACTTAGCAAAAAAAACAACCTCTGGATCTGGATCTAGGGTTTGCACGGAAACCGAGGCGCGGCGCTGCACTGTAGCTGTTCGAGGACCGCCGGAAGAAAAGAGCCGCGGCGGCCGGAGCTCTCGCCGAAGAGGCCGCCGGCGACGAGGAGGCGGGGCACCCGGAGCTCCACGGAGGCGGGGCGGCGGCCACCGGGCGGCGGGGCGGCGAGCACCGCGGCGAGGCGGCGAGCAGCTGTGGCGGCCGGGCGAACTCCGGCGACGGCGGAGCAAGGCGGCGGGCGGCGGAGCGCGGGCGGCGCTGGGGAGGCGGAAGGCGGCGCGGGGCTCGGCCCGGGAGGCGGCGCGGGAGGGCCGGCCTCGGGCCCCTGCGGGCCGTGGCGGCGGCGGGCGCCGGGCGCCACGTGGCGCGTCCTGGCTGGGCGGCAGTGGCGGCGGATGTTGTCCGGCTCCACCCGGACACGTCCGGAGCGGCGGATCTGGGAATTTTTTAGGGTTAGGGGGGAGAGGATCCGCGAATTTGGAATGGGGGGGTGTATATATAGGCATAGAGGGAGCTAGGAGAGTCCAAATGAGGTGCGGTTTTCGGCCATGCGATCGTGATCGAACGCTCTAGGACATGGAGCAGAGTTGGTGGGTTTTGGGCCAAATTGGAGGGGTGTTGGGCTGCAACACACATGAGGCCTTTTCGGTCCCTCGGTTAACCGTTGGAGTATCAAACGAAGTCCAAATGATACGAAACTTGACAGGCGGTCTACCGGTAGTAAACCAAGGCCACTTGGCAAGTCTCGGTCCAATCCGGAAATGTTTAATCCCCACACACGAAAGAAATCTAGAAATGACCACCGGAGGAGAACGAAGCGCCGGAACGCAAAACGGACAACGGGGAAAATGCTCGAATGCATGAGATGAACACGTATGCAAATGCAATGCACATGATGACATGATATGAGATGCATGACAATGACAACAACACATGGAAACAAAGACCCGAACCCGAGAAAATAAATATAACTTAACGCCGAAAACGGCAAGAGTTGGAGTACAAATAGGGAAAGTTACATCTGGGGTGTTACAGGAGTGCTGTCCAAATTATATCATTCTTAATCCTTCTCTATCTTATTTTAACCGGAGTGGTTTCAATATTTATCTTGCCCTTCAACCTCAAATTTTTTTTTCGCAAGGTTCCAGTGAGGTTCCTTGTTCCTCTTTTCTAACGGAGTGTCTTCAACTTTGTTCATCTTCGTTGTATTCTTTCTTTCAATTTGTTCAACCTCGCAAGGTTCTTTGGTTTCACTTATTTGTCAAAGAAGCAACTTAGTTTTACCTCTTCTCTTCCTCTTCCTTTTATCTCCGGTGCCATTCTAGATCTCGGGACGAGATCCTCTCGTAGTGGTGGAGTGTTGTGACGCCCCGAGACCGATGCACCTGGTGTCCTCCGGTTATTCGTTGTTGTTGCCTTGTCATTTGCTTGCGTGTTGCATTTCATCATGTCATTATGTGCATTGCATCATCATGTTTTCAAAACTTGCATTCGTCCGGGTTTCCTAGTTCCGTCTGTTGTCCGTTCCGAGCCCAGACACACTTGCACGTGCTCGCGGCATGCCCGAAATATTATTTTATAAGTGGCCGGAAAATGTTCTCGGAATGGGTTGAAAGTTGGCATGCGGTGTTGTTTTGTTGTCAGTAGGCCGCCTGCCAAGTTTCATCGCGTTCGGAGTCCGTTTGATGCCCCAACGGATAACTATAGCGGCATTATAGACGGTCTAACGTCAGACATTTTCGGTCTCCGAAAACTGCTGTCGGGCCCTCTCTCTCTCTCTTCTCTCCTCTCAGCCTCGCCACCAACCTGTCGCTGCCGTTTTCCTTCAGATCAAGCAGAGCAGCTCGCGCGCCCCGCGTTGACTTCTCGCGTGGATCCAGTCGGCCTCATCACGATTCCAGGCCCAGCGCCTCGCCTCTGCTGCCAGGCCCATTCGGCCACCCAGCGGCCTACCTCCTATGCGTCGTGGGCCGCACCAACAGGCCAGTTGCACGCCCCTGCAGGCCCCCCTCTCCTCCAGCTGGGCCAAGGCCCGATGTGAGCAGCCCACATTTTCCCCCTGTGCATGTTGGCCCGTTTATAGATTCGGTCCATTTTGGTTTTTCCTTGTTGCTGCAATTTTAGCAATTAAACCTGAGACTGCAGATTTTACAGAAAGGTCCCTAAACTTCATGCATATAATAACTTAATAACCGTGCATCGGTTTAAAATGTTTTATATATGAAACTTGTTTAGAATTTTGTCTAGTTTCATAATATACCACTTTCATCCATGTTTGAAATGTTTAAAATGTTGTTCGTTTAAAATTTTCTCTTATGCCATGCTAAAATGTTTTAAATCATAACTAAATAACCGTAGCTCGGTTTCTAATAAACTTTATATATAAATGGGGTGAAAAATGCCTAGTTTAACATGGTGGCCTTACTTTGCATGTTTAATAACTCTAAAATTGTGCTTAGGGCAGAACAGTACCAAACCTAAAATATGCACATGAGGAGTTTCCGGACTTGTTGTTTTGTTGTCCCGGCCTCATTTAAACTTGCCTAGATAGGTAGTTTTCATATGCTTCACCCCTTGTCATGATAATCAACATTAATATTATTGAGTACTTAAATAGGAGAGAACTAAATAAGTCATGTGGTGTTTCGTCAATATGCAACTCGTAGCATATTGAGCTCCATTTAATCTGTAGGATTGTTTGTGCATTTTGCCATGCCATGCCTCATTAAACCGGACAGGCATCATACTTGGTTGTGCATCATGCCATGCTTATGTGGTGGTTGATTACTATGTTGTTTGCTTCTTTCCGGTGTTGCTTCTTCGGGTTGGTTCCGATAACATTGTGTTTGTGAGGATCCGTTTGTCTTCTTCATGGACTCGTTCTTCTTCCTTGCGGGATCTCAGGCAAGATGACCATACCCTCTAAATCACTTCTATCTTTGCTTGCTAGTTGCTTGATCTATTGCTATGCCTATGCTACGATACCTACCACATGCTTTATCATGCCTCCCATATTGCCATGTCAAACCTCTAACCCACCGTGTCCTAGCAAACCATTGTTTGGCTATGTTACCGCTTTGCTCAGCCCCTCTTATAGCGTTGCTAGTTGCAGGTGAAGATTGGAGTTCGTTCCTTGTTGGAACATGGATATTTTGTTGGGATATCACAATATCTCTTATTTAATTAATGCACCTATATACTTGGTAAAGGGTGGAAGGCTCGGCCTTATGCCTGGTGTTTTGTTCCACTCTTGCCGCCCTAGTTTCCGTCATACCGGTGTTATGTTCCTTGATTTTGCGTTCCTTACACGGTTGGGTTATAATGGGAACCCCTTGACAGTTCACCTTGAATAAAACTCCTCCAGCAAGGCCCAACATTGGTTTTACCATTTGCCACCTAAGCCTTTTTCCCTTGGGTTCTGCAGACTCAAGGGTCATCTTTTTTAAACCCCCGGGCCAGTGCTCCTCTGAGTGTTGGTCCAACCTATCAGCTGCTGGTGGCCACCAGGGGCAACTCTGGGATGGCCTAACGGAACCTTGGACAATCCGGTGTGCCCTGTGAACGAGATATGTGCAGCTCCTACCGGGATTTGTCGGCACATTCGGGTGGCTTTGCTGGTCTTGTTTTACCATTGTCGAAATGTCTTGTAACCGGGATTCCGAGTCTGATCGGGTCTTCCTGGGAGAAGGAATATCCTTCATTGACCGTGAGAGCTTGTGATGGGCTAAGTTGGGACACCCCTGCAGGGTTTTGAACTTTGAAAGCCGTGCCCGTGGTTATGGGCAGACGGGAATTTGTTAATGTCCGGTTGTAGAAAACCTGAAACTTATCTTAATTAAAATGCATCAACCGCGTGTGTAGCCGTGATGGTCTCTTCTCGACGGGGTCCGGGAAGTGAACACAGTGTTCGAGTTATGCTTGAACGTAAGTAGTTTCAGGATCACTTCTTGATCACTTCTAGTTCACGACCGTGCTTTGCCTCCTCTTCTCGCTCTCATTTGCGTAAGTTAGCCACCACATATGCTAGTGCTTGCTGCAGCTCCACCTCACTACCTTTTCCTACCCATAAGCTTAAATAGTCTTGATCGCGAGGGTGTGAGATTGCTGAGTCCCCGTGACTCACAATTTACTTCCAAAACCAGCTTGCAAGTGCCGATGTTTCCGTGCAGGTGACGCAACTGAGCTCAAGGAGGAGCTCGATGAAGACCTTGTTTGTTGTGTTGTTTCATTCCAGTTGATCAGTAGTGGAGCCCAGTCGGGGCGATCGGGGATCTGTAGCATTAGGGGTAGTCTTCTTTTATTTTGGTTCCGTAGTCGGACCTTGATTGTATCTGGATGTTGTAATGCTTTATTCATGTATTGTGTGAAGTGGCGATTGTAAGCCAATCCTGTATCTCTTTCTTATTCAGTACATGGGATGTGTAAAGATTACCCCTCTTGTGGCATGCCTACTATGCGGTTATGCCTCTAAGTCGTGCTCCGACACGTGGGAGATATAGCCGCATTGTGGGTGTTACAACTGCTTTTCAACAAAGACAAAATCTTCTACCATGAGCATATTCCTCACGTGGACATGGAATCATTACCTTGCTTCTCTCCTATGCGCGGTGTTCTTCATGATGCAGGCCTCCTCAACTTTTGCTCTGACATTGTTGATTGGAATGAAGAGCGTATTCTTCAGTTCTACGCTACATTGCATATCACAGGTGATCCTGAAGATATCAACACCTGGGTCTTGGACTGGATGACCGAAAATACTCCCTATAAGGCACCGGCCTCTGAATTGCTTCACGCCCTGCCCATCAGTCCACCCAGTGAAGGAGCTCGCTGCCTATATCATGAACCAGAACTCACAGCTCATTACATGCAAGTGTTAATGAAGCCTTTGAAGCCCGGTCAAGCCCCAAGGACCAAATTCCTCGTGAAGGATTTACTCTATGTGCCCAGAACCGTCTATTGCATTCTGACGAGGACAATGAGTCCCATCAAAGGCCACGACACATCTGATGAGGAAATAGTTGGCATCATGAAGAATCTGCTATTCAACATCATTCATAGCATTCCTATCAACTATCACGATTTCTTCATGAGGACTCTGGCAAATTGTAACACCCACGATGCGGCTATATCTCCCACGTGTCGGAGCACGACTTAGAGGCATAATGGCATAGTAGGCATGTCGCGAGAGGGGTAATCTTTACACATCCCATGTACTGAATAAGAAAGGGATAAAGAGTTGGCTTACAATCGCCACTTCACACAATACATAAATATAGCATTACATCATCCAGAATACAATCAAGGTCCGACTACGAAACCAAATAAAGAAAGACAACCCCAAATGCATAGAACCCCGATCGCCCTGAGTGGGATCCACTACTGATCAACTCGAAACGAAACATAACAATGAACACGGCCTTCATCGAGCTCCCATCTGAGCTCAGTTGCATCACCTGCACTGGTATCATCGAAACCTGCAACTGTTTGGAAGTATCTGTGAGCCACGAGGACTCAGCAATCTCACACCCTCGCGATCAAGACTATTTAATCTTAAAGGAAGGAAAGGGTAGTGAGGTGGAGCTGCAGCAAGCACTAAGCATATATGGTAGCTAACTTACGCAAATAAGTGCGAGAAGAGAAGCGAAGCAACGGTCGTGAACTAGAAGTGATTAAGAAGTGATCCTGAAACTACATACGTTCAAACATAACTCGAAAACTGTGTTCACTTCTCGGACTCTGCCGGAAAGATACCATCACGGCTACACACGCGGTAGATTCATTTTAGTTATGTTAAGTTTCAAGTTATCTACAACCGGACATTAACAAATTCCCATCTGCCCATAACCACGGGAACGGCTTTTGAAAGTTCAAAACCCTGCAGGGGTGTCCCAACTTAGCCCATCACAAGCTCTCACGGTCAATGAAGGATATTCCTTCTCCCAGGAAGACCCGATCAGACTCAGAATCTCGGTTACAAGACATTTCGACAATGGTAAAACAAGACCAGCAAAGCCGCCCGAATGTGCCGACAAATCCCGATAGGAGCTGCACATATCTCGTTCTCAGGGCACACCGGATTGTCCAAGATTCCGGTAGGCCAACCTAGAGTTGCCCCTGGTGGCCACCGGCTGCTGACAGGTTGGACCAACACTCAGAGGAGCACTGGCCCGGGGGTTTAAAATAAAGATGACCCTTGAGTCTGCAGAACCCAAGGGAAAAAGTCTTAGGTGGAAAATGGTAAAACCAAGGTTGGGCCTTGCTGGAGGAGTTTTATTCAAGGCGAACTGTCAAGGGGTTCCCATTATAACCCAACCGTGTAAGGAACATAACACCGGTATGACGAAAACTAGGGCAGCAAGAGTGGAACAAAACACAGGCATAAGGCCGAGCCTTCCACCCTTTACCAAGTATATAGGTGCATTAAAGTAAACAAGATATAATAATGATATCCCGACAATAATCATGTTCCAACATGGAACAAACTCCATCTTCACCTGCAACTAGCAATGCTATAAGAGGGGCTGAGCAAAAGCGGTAACATAGCCAAACAACGGTTTGCTAGGAAAGGTGGGTTAGAGGCTTGACATGGCAAAATGGGAGGCATGATATAGCAAGTGGTGGGTATCGCGGCATAGCAATAGAGCGAGCAACTAGCAAGCAAAGATAGAAGTGATTTCGAGGGTATGGTCATCTTGCCTGAGATCCCGCAAGGAAGAAGAACGAGTCCATGAAGAAGACAAACAGACGTAGTCGAACGGATCCTCACAACTCCGGAACGGAACCGAAGCTAACAAGAGAGGCAACCCGGAAAGAAGCAAACAACATAGTAAACAACCATCACATAAACATGACATGATGCACAATCAAGTATGATGCATGTCCGGTTTAATGAGGCATGGCATGGCAAAGTGCACAAACAACACTACAAGTTAAGTGGAGCTCAATATGCAACGAGTTGCATATTGACGGAACACCACATTCAAGTTATTTAGTTCGATCTCGTTTATGTACCCCAACAATATTAAATGTTGTTACACATGGCAAGAGGTGAAGCAAATGAAAACTACCTAACTAGGCAAGTTTAAATGAGGCCGGAACAACAAACAACAAGTCCGGAAACTCCCCATGTGCATATATTAGGTTTGGTACTGTTCTGCCTAAACATAATTTTAGAGTTGTTAAACATGCAAAGTAATGCCACCAAGATAATATATGCATTTTTCTACCCCATTTACATATAAAGTTTATTAAATTTGGAGCTGCGGTTATTTAGTTATGAAATAAATCATTTTAACATGGAAATATGGCAAATTAATGCAAACAGCAATTTAAACATTTTAAACATGCATGAAAGTTGCAAATTATTAATCTACACAAAATTCTAAGCATTTTACATATATAACTCATTTTAAAAAGATGCACGGTTCATGAGTTATTAAATGCATGATGTATGAGGGCTTTTCTGAAAAACAACAGACTCCTAGATTATTAGCAAAATCGCATAGAGGAAAAAAACGTAACACGGGCCAAAACTGAGATCTGGCCCAACATGCACAAGGGGCTGGAGGGGGGTCTGCTCACCCATGGGCCATGGCCCGTTCAGAGGTGAGGAGAGGCCGGAAGGGTCGCTGGGCCTGGCGCGGCCCACGCGCTGGCACGGGTCAACGGGAGCGGGGCAGCGCTGCGAGCATCTCCGACGAGGGCGACGCAGGGAGCAGATCGGGCCGGCCGACGGCGGAGCTGGTCGGGGAGACACCGGGAGGTGAGGCAGGGACAGGGAGGTCCAGATTTGGCGACAGAGGAGCCTGGCAGCGCCGGCAGTGGAGCTTGGACGAGGCGCGGACGCGGTCATCGACGAAGGAGAGCTCGACGCCGGCGTTCCTGGCAGTGGTGACTTGCTGTGAGGTAGAGAGAGAGCCAGTGAGAGGAAGGAGAATGGGAATGGAGAGAGAGGGAGGCGAGGGTGGCACTGGCCTGCTGTCAAGGTGACCGGCGCGAGCATGCTCTGGCGGGCTTGCGGGCAGCGAGGAGATGGTGCGGCGAGGGTAGACTCCCTCGATCCAGGTCGAGATCGAGGAGGCTGCGGGAGGGCGGGCTCGCGCGGGTGCGCGTGGGCTGTGGCGGATGGGCTCTGCGGGCCCCTCTCGGGCCTGGCGGGCCGGCGGCGGTGGGAGGCGCTAGGAGAGAGGTGGCGCACGGGGATTGGGTGAGGAGGCGGCTGGCGGCGGCACTGACTTGTGGGGATGCACCAAGTGGCGTTGGAGGGGTGGATCTCGTCGGAATTTGAGAAGGGGGGGTTGGCTGTGGCTGGAGGCGGCAGATCCGAGGAGGAGAGGGTCTAGGGGTAGGGGAAGACTAGGGTAGCCCATTTTGGAAGGGGATGTCTATATATCGACATGAGCTAGGGTTAGGGGGTTTGGGGGGCTTTCAGAGCCCTCCGATTGAGATCCGAAGGTTCCGGACAGAGGGGAACTAGATGGGCTGCATGTGGGCTGTGCAGAGTGCGATGGGCTGAGAGGAGAGACGAGAAGGCAGCCCGGCAATGGTTTCTGGAGACCGAAAACGTCCGACGAAAAGACTGGCTACTATTGCCGCTATATTTATCCGTTGGGGCATCAAACGATCTCCGAATGCAATGAATTTGACAGGCGGTCTATCTACACTATAATAAGACCGCACGCCAACTTTCAACCCATTCCGAGAACATTTTCCGGCCACTTATAAAATACTATTTTGGACATGTCGCGGGCGCGTGCGAGTGTGTCTGAGCTCAGAACGGACAACGAAAAGAACGGGGAGACCCAGACGGATGCAAGTTTTGAAAATATGATGATGCAATGCACATGATGACATGATGAAATGCAACAGGCAAGCAAATGACAAGGCAACAACAACGAATAACTGGAAGACACATGGCGCATCGGTCTCGAGGTGTCACAACACTCCACCACTACGAGAGGATCTCGTCCCGAGATCTTGGATGGCACCGGAGAGAAAATGGAAGAGGAAGAGGAGAGGTAAAACTAAGTTGCTTCTTGTACAAACGAGTGAAACCAAAGAACCTTGAGAGGTTAAACAATTGAAAGAAACAATACAACGAAGATGAACAAAGTTGAAAACACTCCGTTAGAAAAGAGGAACAAGGAACATCACGAGAACCCTGTAGGTTGAAAGACATGAGAAAAGGGTTGCAATGGGCAAGAAGTACATGCAAGCACTTCAGATGAAACGAGATGTACAAGGAAAGATAAGGATCAATTATGACAACACTTCGGTTGGAAATGGAAGGCAATGATGTGAACTTGGCCAAATGAAAGCACTTGAATGAGACTCTGGATAGAAGAGGAATGATAGCCACAACACTCCGGTTAAAACAAGGTAGAGAAGGAATAAGAATGATATAATTTGGACAGCACCCCGACTGTAAATGGAAAGAATTCAACATGAATTTGACAAGATGAGAGGATACTTGATGATATCAACAACACACTACCTCCGGAGCTATTGAAAGAATGGCACAAGGGGTAAGAACGGTTTCAGACAGCACTCTGGTTGAGAAGGATGGTAAAACTTGATAGAATGGGAAGAACTTGAATGAAGGACACGACACTCCGGTTGAATGGATAAGCAAAAGGAAAGAACATGACCTTCACAATCCGAGATGATGAGTGAAGAGAGCAACATCACAAAGCCTCTGAAAGAAATGAAAGAATGGAATGGAATGAACAGAGGGAAACGAGATCTTGAGAGAGTATGCTTACAACAAATGCTAGAACGGAGTTGTTGGGTTATCAACAACGAAACGAATAAACTTGTAGTGGGCTTAAGGAAGACTTCTCAAACTTATGAGGTGAAAAATTCTACCACTAACGGAAGACAAAAGATTAGATTGATATCACCAAGAAGACGAGAAGCTTATATCACCGGGAAGATAAATGAAGAACTTGGGTCATTTATAAGCACCATAAATAGCAACATCCTTAAGGAAAGCTTTAGATGAAATATAACCCAAGATAATTCCAAGGAGGAAAATGATGGTTTTATATACCTCATTCCTGACAACTTGCGAATCATGAAACACGAAAGAAAATTATCAACAAAGACATGACACCACCTCAAATGATAAGGTAGAAAGAATTGCACTTCGGAATGCAATATGAAGAATGCTTGAACTCCTAAAAACAAGACATGTGTTGAGCACCATCTTTATTTGAGAGTATAGCTTCGCGGATCATAACTTCGAGAGAAATCTTGAAGAACAACTGAAGAATGAAAAGAATCCTTGATGAGCCACCATGTTGATCCTTCATGAAGAACTCCGGTAACAAAAGAATGATCAAACGAAAGGGAAAGTTGAAAAGAACTCCGGGAGAAGCCTTGCAAAGATTAGATGAAGCTTTGAAATGATATGACCGAGAAAACTTGGAACTCCGGAAAGAAAGAAGGACAACTGAAATCAAGAATTTTTGATGAACCTCCGGAATAAGGAATTAATCACTTGGATGAAACAAGAATAGGAATTACATTATGAGTATCCTTCACCAATTAAATTGATGATGAGCAAACGGATTTGGCATACTACTTATTTTCGTAGAAATGATTAAGATAGATATAGCGCCAACTTGAAGAGGCCTTCAACGAACCACCGGTAGGATTTGGAAACAACGAATGAATTGATATGAAAACCAAGGAAGAGAACTCTTGAACGAACCACCGTAAGAATTGAAAATGGAAGAAGAAAAGATAAAGAAACACCAGGAAGAATTAGAAAACGAAAGAAGATACTTGAGGGAATTTAGATACAAGAGAACGAAGAGATCACGAGCTGATTATAGAATATTTGAATGATGCACCGGTAAGATTTGGAGAATGAGAGCTGAAAGCTGAGAATGAATAATTCTTAGATGATGTGCTTTGGACGAATCAAACTGAAAAAAAATTGAATTGCTCCGGATAGGTGAAAAGAATTCTCACAATTGAAAACAACTATGAGAGGATGGCATTAAGCTAGAACCACGAATCTTCGAGAGAATAGACAAGTTTGAGAGAAAAATCTTCTTCGGTCTTCAAGTGTTGAGAATGACGACGAGAAACACCACCATGAATTATTGAGACACTCCGGAATGAAGAAATAGAAAGGTTGAACCAATGATGAAAAGAATGTGAAAGATCTTGGAGAAGGCATTTGACTGATGATAACTCATTCTTACATCAAACTTAGAAAGGAATTTGAGGATAGCTTCAGGAAAAATAGAAGAGTCAGGTAAGATCCTGGGAAAAGACCTGTGGGTTAGGGCCCACTCAAAAGATACACCGTTGAACGATTTAAAAGAGAGATTGCATCGTTGAATTAAATGGCTTGAATGAGATAATAACCTCGGAATAGGTTGAACGGATCTAATAATGGAAACTTGTATCTTCTGAGATATCTTCAGGACACCGGATACAAAATAGCAAGAGGTGGATGATTAAGAGGTGCAACGGCATGGAAAGCATTTGAAACAATGAAAGGAATATGATCGACAAAGCTTGACTTGAATCCACCGGAGAAGAAAAGAATGAAGAATGATAAACTTGTAGAGCATCTTCATGAGAACCACCGGATAAAACAATGACGGAAAAGAATGGAGAGACTTCTCATCAATAACATGATAGTTGATTAAGAAATCTTAGTCCTTAAAAAAAAAGGGGGGGGGGGGGGGGTAAAACAGAGGCAACTTTGGACGGATGAAACAAACACCGTTGAGAAAACTGAGATTGGATCTTGCGGATGTTGAAAATGATCGGATCCACTAGAAGAGAAACACACTGGTTAGAAAAGAATTGACATGACAATCTCGATTATCAAGAAGGATTAGTATTCCCAAAGGAATATGAGAACACCGCTTAGAAAGGGTATGGAATCCACAATTGACTTCGAAGCATCTCGGATACCACAACAAAAACAAAACAAAGGATTGGCTTGCAAAATAAGCCGGAACAAACATATAATAGAGATTTCGTCCGAAGTTTTCATGGTGGGGCCCACACGGGCTCGATCATACAACACCATCATGTACAAGGCAGTGCACATGACATACGAAGCGTCCCCGAGTCAGCATAGCCAAGGACTCTTTAAGACACAACGAGACCACTGTAAAACCAACCGTGGATAGGCGGACCACTAGACGTCGAACCCCAATCTCATATCATGCATTTATCGGAAAGCTATCCTAGGAGCTACTTGAAATCCCACTTATAAACTCCCGAAACTTTCTGGTTATGCAATCAGGTGTTGGGGATATAGGGGAAGCATAATATCTCACCCAAACTAACAATTCCTACATCCAGCTGTATCCATCCTTCAACACATAACCAAGAAACCTTCGGAAAACATTTACCTCAACCTTCGAAAAAGCATCCGTTATACGAGTTATGGCAATACTCCTGAACTTCCGCCCCAGTACTGGGTGGCGTCGAGGTTATCTCACCAACAACTGCATAAAAGAGATTTTCGATGTCGGTGAAACTCAGGTATTCCAGAACTGCAACGATAAAATTGTGACGACAACACCTCGGAGCTCAACTCCTCGGGACACTGCCACAACCCCTAAATGTCAGGAGGCACCAAGAACAATGTTCTCATCACAAAACCATCGGAACAATTCCAAGATACCCGCGTGATCCTAAAAAAATCATGAAATTTGAGAAGAGAAGAGTCAAAACTCTACGTCAGGAGGCCTCACCAGAGCGACGAAGGGACTGTGGAGTAAAAAGAATCCTACTCTCCGATATATATAATCCTATAAGACTCAAAACATTTTTCTAGACTCAACAACACCAACGATTCGATCAAGCAGGGGGCTCCTAAGTCGGGGAAGGCTCTGATACCAACTTGTAACACCCACGATGCGGCTATATCTTCCACGTGTCGGAGCACGACCTAGAGGCATAACCGCATAGTAGGCATGTCGCAAGAGGGGTAATATTTACACATCCCATGTAATGAATAAGAAAGGGATAAAGAGTTGTGAGGGAGTTCTGGATTAGGGGGTATCCGGACAGCCGGATTATATCCTTTGGCCGGACTATTGGACTATGGAGATACAAGATTGAAGACTTCATCCCGTGTCCGGATGGGACTCTCCTTGGCATGGAAGGCAAGCTTGGCAATACGGATATGTAGGTCTCCTTCCTTGTAACCGACTCTATGTAACCCTAGCCCCCTCCGGTGTCTATATAAACCGGAGGGTTTTAGTCCATAGGACAACATACAATCATACCATAGGCTAGCTTCTAGGGTTTAGCCTCTCTGATCTCATGGTAGATCAACTCTTGTACTACTCATATTATCAAGAATAATCAAGCAGGACATAGGGTTTTACCTCCATCAAGAGGGCCTGAACCTGGGTAAAACATCATGTCCCCTGCCTCCTGTTACCATCCGCCTTAGATGCACAGTTCGGGACCCCCTACCCGAGAGCTGCCGGTTTTGACACCGACATTGGTGCTTTCATTGAGAGTTCCTCTGTGCCGTCATCATTAGGCTTGATGGCTCCTTCGATCATCGATAGCGATGCAGTCCAGGGTGAGACTTTTCTCCCTGGACAGATCTTTGTATTTGGCGGCTTCGCACTGTGGGCCAACTCGCTTGGCCATCTGGAGCAGATCGAGCGTTACGCCCCTGGCCACCAGGTCAGGTTTGGAAGCTTAAATTACACGGCCGACATCCGCGGAGACTTGATCTTCGACGGATTCGAGCCCCTGCCGAGTACGCCGCACGGTCACGATGAGCATGATTTAGCTCTACCATTAGACAGTGTGCAGGAGATCGCACCGGCAACCGCTCCGACCCTCAATTCGGAGCCGATTCCGCCATCCACAGACGGGGGGATAGACCCCGCCACGGAGGACGCATTCTCAGCGGCGATCGAGCCGAGTATCGACCTTACCCTTCACGAGAGCCATGACGCCAAATTGTCGGATTCTTCCCCGGCCACGGACTCTGAACCGCCTGCGCCCGTGCCTATCGAATCCGACTGGGCACCGATCATGGAGTTCACCTCCGCGGATATCTTTCGGCACTCGCCCTTCGGCGACATGCTGAACTCATTAAGGTCTCTCTCCCTATCAGGAGAGTCCTGGCCGAACTATGTTCGGCAGGATTGGGATGCGGATGACGAAGAAATTCGCCGCCCACCCGCCGCCCACTTAGTAGCCACTGTCGACAATTTGACCGACATGCTCGACTTCAACTCCAAAGACATCGACAGTATGGACGACGATGCGGGAGATGAAGAGGAACCACTGCCCACAGGGCACTGGACAGCCACCTCATCATATGATATATACATGGTGGACACACCCAAAGAAGGCAATGGCGACGGGACAACGGAGGATGAACCCTCCAAGAAGCAACCCAAGCACCGACGTCAGCGGCGCCGCTCTAAGTCTTGCCAAAGCAAAAGCGGTGACACCGGCACAGGAGATAATAGCACTCCGGACAGTGCTGAAGACGACAACAATCCCCTCTAGCAAGATTTAGAGCAGGAGGATGGAGAAGCCAGCCCTCCCGAGAGAGCGGCAGATAGAGAGGCGGAGGATGATAATTACATGCCTCCCTCCAAAGATGAGGCAAGCCTCGACAATGACGAATTTGTCGTGCCGGAGGATCCCGCCAAGCAAGAGCGCTTCAAGCGCCGGCTTATAGCCACGGCAAATAGCCTTAAGCAAAAGCAGCAGCAGCTTCAAGCTGATCAACATTTGCTAGCTAACAGATGGACTGAAGTCCTTGCGGCCGAGGAATATGAACTCGAACACCCCTCCAAGAGTTACCCAAAGCGCAGGTTGCTACCCCGACTGGAGGAGGAAGCATTAAAACCTACATCTCCAGCATATGACGCGGCTGATCGGCCACCTCGTGGCCGCGACAGAGAGGCATTTCAGCCAAAAACTTAGCCCGCACCCCGACGCCACTCAAATAAAAATGACAAGGCATGGGGAAACACGCTAGACCTGCGAGACGTATTGGAGGACAAAGCAAAACACGCAAGATCGATCTATGGATCATGAGGGCGCGCCACTACGCGAGACGATAACCGTCACGCTGGATACAGTAAAAGTAAATCCGGCCGGGCCGAACACAGCGGACAAGACTCATTCGAGCTATGTCGCGACATAGCCCACTACAGAGGCGCCGCACACCCCATATGCTTCACAGACGAAGTAATGGATCACCAAATCCCAGAGGGTTTCAAACCCGTAAATATCGAATCATACGACGGCACAACAGATCCTGCTGTATGGATCGAAGACTTCCTCCTGCACATCCACATGGCCCGCGGTGACGATCTACACACCATCAAATACCTCCCACTCAAGCTCAAAGGACCAGCTTGGCATTGGCTCAACAGCCTGCCAGCAGAATCCATCGGCTGTTGGGAAGATCTGGAAGCCGCATTCCTCGACAACTTCCAGGGCACTTATGTGTGACCACCAGATGCCGATGACTTGAGCCACATAATTCAGCAGCCAGCGGAATCGGCCAGGCAATTCTGGACACGGTTCCTAACAAAGAAAAATCAACTCGTCAACTGTCCGGATGTATAGGCCCTAGCAGCTTTTAAGCACAACATCCGCGACGAGTGGCTCGCCCGGCACCTTGGCCAGGAAAAGCCAAAATCTATGGCAGCCCTCACGACACTCATGACCCGCTTTTGCGTGGGAGAAGACAGCTGGCTGGCTCGCAGCAATAACATATCAAAGAACCACGGTACTTCAGATACCAAGGATAGCAATGGCAGGTCACGTCACAACAAACATAAGCGCCGCGTCAATAGCGACAATACTGAGGATACGACAGTCAATGCCGGATTCAGAGGCTCTAAACCCGGTCAGCAGAAAAAGATATTCAAAAGAAGCACTCCAGGCCTGTCTAGTTTGGACCGTATACTCGATCGCTCGTGCCAAATACATGGCACCCCCGACAAGCCAGCCAACCACACCAACAGGGAATGTTGGGTGTTCAAGCAGGCCGGCAAGTTAAACACCAAAAACAAAGATAAGGGGCTACATAGCGATGACGAAGAAGAGCCCCGGCAGCCGAACAGCGGATGACAGAAGAGGTCCCCCCCACAAGTGTGGATGATGAACATGATATACGCAACCCACATCCCCAAGAGGGAGCGGAAGCGTGCGTTAAGGGATGTATATGCGTTGGAGCCAGTCGCCCCAAAGTTCAACCCATGGTCCTCCTGTCCGATCACCTTCGATCGCAGGGACCATCCCACTAGTATCCGTCATGGCGGATTCGCCGCACTGGTCCTAGACCCAATCATCGATGGATTTCACCTCACTCGAGTCCTTATGGATGGCGGCAGCAGCCTGAACCTGCTTTATCAGGACACAGTGCACAAAAGGGGTATAGACCCCTCAAGGATCAAACCCATAAAAACGACCTTCAAAGGCGTCATAACAGGTGTAGACGCCCATTGCACAGGCTCAGTCACACTAGAAGTGATCTTCGGATCCCCGGATAACTTCCGAAGCGAGGCGTTAATCTTTGATATAGTCCCGTTCCGCAGTGGCTATCATGCACTGCTTGGGCGAACCGCATTTGCGAGATTCAACGCGGTACCGCACTATGCATATCTCAAGCTCAAGATGCCAGGACCTCGGGGGGTCATCATAGTCAATGGAAACACAGAGTGCTCTCTCCGCACGGAGGAGCACACTGTGGCCCTCGCAGCAGAAGTGCAAAGCAGCCTCTTAAGGCAATCCACCAGTTCGGCGATTAAAAACCCGGACACCTTCAAGCGCGCCCGGAGAAATCGGCAACAAGACCGCCTGGCACGTTCCGAGCTCGCATAGCAATGCGACCCCCACCCCAGTCCCAGCCAAACGGTGAAATCCGTGCCACGCGTACATAATTACTCATTGAAAATACCATGGGCAAAGGTGGGGAGGGGGCACGACTACGGCACGCCAAAGACGCGGCTCAACCGCACTAGGGGCTTCCTGCTTTGTTATTTTTCTCTCTTTCAGGACTTTAATCTCTGGAAACCCCGTCCGACAGTACTGTTGGGGATATCACTACTGGGCGTAAACCGGCCTATCTGGGCCGGGTTAACTTCGTCAGTAGTTAAGTATGTTAAAGCCCAAGAAGGCAGATGAGGGTTCAAGGCCCATAGTCGGTTCAAGGCCTGTAGCCGTAAACCGGCATTGGTATTTAACTTGTATTGTAAGTTAGGAATAAGTAGAGACCAAACCGTACACATCTATGAGTTGGTATTGGGACTCTGTGAACCGACGGGCGTCACCCGTGTATATAAGGGGACGACCCGGCGGCGGTTCAGGGACAACAGACAACAACTCGAGATATAGGTGAAGCTTGTTTGCTCCCTGGTCATCGAAACCCCATCAATTCCATCACAACTAGACGTAGGATTTTACCTTCATCGAAGGGGCCGAACTAGTATAAACTCTCTTGCGTCCCTGTGTCCGCTTTAACCCCCTCAAGCTAACCCGACGCGATGGCTCCACGACTAAGTCCTTTCTCTAGGACATCTGCCGTGACAAAACCATGACAGTTGGCGCCCACTATGGGGCTATCGCACGATGGTTTCAAGTTCTTGGAGGGCCGCTTTGAAGGACTCGAGGGCTACGCCGTAGGCCGGATGACTAAGAGTCGTCGCGGCAAGCTTTACATCGACGATGCAGGCTGGAGCCCCGAGGCCGGCTCAGTTGAGTACGGGTACCGGGTCCCCTTTGGTGGCATACACGTTTTCATCGGCAAGATCGGAGAACCGGGCCCTGAGCCAGATATCTGCACCGACCTCGTCGAAACGGCTCAGCGTGCGTGATCTGCCCAGGTTATACCGGCCATGAAGCGTGCCTTCGTGGGAGTCATCCATGGAGGAGGTCATGAGGATGGATCGGGATCTGGCGGCGAGACCGTCATTTACTCCGGCGATGAGTCATCAACCGGAGAAACCGAATCTCTATATCAGCTACAAGATGGCCGGATTGGGGGCTGTTCCAACGGCGACAGTATTCCGGACCCCTCTGATCTGCCCAACCGAGTTGGAATATTCATGGCCGGCACACAAGCAGCGCTTCATTCTTCGACCGCTGCGGCAACAACCTCCGATTCAGCAGCGGCGACGACTGCCGGGGCAGGAGGCCCTGTGCGCCCACCGGCTCAAGTTCTATCAGAGCTATTTGATGCATTGGCTGTGCTTATGGCGAAAGCTCATCTGGCGGATCAGGACGTCCACAATGCGGAGATTGCAAAGGTAAGGGAACAGATCACCCAGGCCAAGGCGGACCTGGAAGCTGAGGATACCAGGATGGCCATAGAGCGGGCCGCTCTAGACGCACAAGCCTACAGGCTCATGTTGGACCAGAACGCGTCGCATGAAGTCATGAGGAGGAAGTACCGATCCCGTTTGCCTCCGGTTTTCGAGGCCATAGACCTTTTCAACAGCCCGGGAGCAGGAACCAGTAATCCGCTGGAGGGAAACCGGGCGGAAGCTCCTGGGACCGGTGCGCCGGTTCAGCCTCGTCGGATGGATCCGCCTCGTCAAAACACCGTTATACCTCAGGCTGTTTCAACACCTCCGGGTCACTACTCCAACCCAATGGACAATCTCGTCACCGCTGCTGCATGGATGGAGGCCATTCCAATTGAAGGTGACTCACCGCAGGCGATAGAGACGCGACGGGTCAAGGAGCTTCTTAGGACAGCTTTGGACCAACAGGAAGCATACTCGTATAGCCGTGACCGAATCAACTCGACCCCTCTCCCAAGCCGGAGCTATAGCAGGCGTATGGAGGAACCGGAAGTGTCAAGTAATGAACGACGTGGAGCACCCCGCGGCAACAACCCGGCGGGTGGTGCTGATAATGCTCAGGAAGTGGTGGACCGGGACCGAGCACGCAGGGAGGCCGAGTTAGCCGCATAATATCAGGCTCGGCAGCTTACGCCGGTTTGTCCAACTATTTTGGTCGAACCCGGTGTTACTTCTAGCTCTTTGGGGGTGCCTTGCCTTGTCCCCGCTTTACGCAATGTGCGCCTACCCAAGGATTTCAAGGGCCCGCGCAAGGTACCAAATTACACGGCGGATCAACCCCCAGAGACATGGGTGGAGAGCTATGAGATGGCCATGGAGATGCTGGAGGCATGTGTGAAATACTTCACCATGATGCTTGAAGGAACGGCCCGCACTTGGTTAAAAAGCGTACCGGCCAATTCTATCAGTTCATGGGCCCAATTACGAACCCGGTTTATCAATAATTTCAAGGATACATGTAAGCAGCCCATGTCGATAGTAGACTTAGCTGCCTGTGTCCAGGAGGAAGGAGAACCGATGACTCATTGGGTGCGCCGGGTCTCACAAGTGTTGCATTCATCAGACCGCATCAACGCTGACACCGCAGTCTTAACCATAGAAGGCAACTGTCTGTTTGGGCCCCTAAAGCTGAAGTTGGGACGGATGAAGCGCCATTGCACTGACATTGGGACCCTCATGGCTGCTTTGGTAAAGTATGCTGATTCTGATAGTACCAAGGATCCTGAATCTGATGATGACAAGGCAGGGAAGGGAAAGAGGAACAGCAACTCCAAAGGTCAGCAGCATCACTGGGCAGGCAATGGTGGTGGAGGCAAGCGTAAAGCGGATGGTAACATGGACTTTGTGGCTAATACCAGCGCGCAGGACAATGGCCAGCGACACAAGGGTAAACCGAAAAATCGCAGTGGGGCACCCAACCCTAACCCGGACCGCCTAAATTATCTACTGAGCCAGCCTTGTCCAAGACATGGGACGAAGGAGGTGCCAGCAAACCACCTTTGGAAGGATTGCTTCATTATGCAGGAGTTCAAGAATTCTAATGATTTCCGGTATGATCACGGCTCCGGCGGTGGCTCAGGATCCGGGCCGGGTTACGGTGGAGGAAATTCCGGTTCAGGATTTAATGGTAATCTGGGCGGACATAACAGTCAAAATAATCAGAACAACCAGGGTGGTTACAACCAGCAGCAGCAACAGTCAGGTTACCAGAGCAACCCAAAGCAATTGAATAGTGGGCAGTACCATGTCTTTACCACTAGCTTGGACAAGCGAGACCGGAAGGTTCACAGGCGGGCAGTCAACTCTGTTGAACCGGCCATGCCCCGTTATCTACGCTGGTCTGAACAGCCAATCATATGGAGCAGAGAGGATCACCCTCCCCAGGTTGATAATCCGGGTCAGTTGGCTCTGGTGGTGGCGCCTCGGGTGGGAGGTTACAAGTTCACCAAAGTGCTCATGGATGGAGGGAGCAGCATTAATATCTTGTACTATGAGACCTTCCGTCGTATGGGACTAACAGATAAAAATCTCAAACCGTCTAATACGGTGTTCCACGGTGTGGTACCTGGCAAGTCAGCATATCATGTTGGTAAGATAGCTCTGGAAGTGGCCTTTGGAGACGATCATGATTCCAGGTCAGAAACATTGACGTTTGAAGTGGTGAAAATCCAAAGTCCATATCACGCCCTGTTTGGGCGACCGGCCTACGCCAAGTTTATGGCACGGCCCTGTTATGTGTATTTGCAGCTCAAGATGCCGGGTCACAAGGGGACAATAACGGTTCACGAAAGCCGTAAAATTGCTTTGGAGTGCGAGGAAGGAGATGCGGCCTACGCAGAGTCGGTTTGTGCCACCGAGGAGCTGAAGCATTATAAGGACAATGTTGATCCGGCGGACATGACTCCATTAAAGAAGCCAACTACGGAGCATGATCCGGCCTTGAAGTTCAAATCGGCAGCAGAAACTAAGCTTGTTGACTTCGTACCTGGCGATTCGTCCAAGCAGTTCAGCATCAGTGCCAACTTGTATCCGAAATAGGAAAGCGCGCTCATCGAGTTCATCCATGAGAATCGGGACATTTTTGCATGGAAGCCCTCTAACATGCCAGGTGTACCGAGGCAACTCGCTGAGCACACCCTTAATGTCGATCCTAAATACAAACCGGTGAAATAGTTCCTCCACCGGTTTAACAAAGAAAGACGCAAGGCGATTGGAGAAGAGGTAGCCAGGCTCTTAGCAGCTGGTTTTATTGTTGAAGTTTTTCACCCTGAGTGGCTTGCCAATCCGGTGCTAGTCCTTAAGAAAAACGGCACCTGGCGCATGTGTGTGGATTACACGGATCTTAATAAGGCTTGTCCAGCAGATCCTTTTGCCCTCCCCCATATTGATCAAATCATTGATGCTACGGCGGGTTGTGAGCATTTAAGTTTTTTGGATGCATATTCTGGCTATCATCAGATCAAAATGGCAGTTAAGGACCAGGAGAAGACGGCATTCATAACTCCCTTTGGAGCCTTCTGCTATGTGTCTATGCCCTTTGGGCTCAAAAGTGCCCAGGCAACTTATCAACGGTGTGTACAAAATTGTCTTCACAAGCAGATTGGCCGTAATGTACATGCTTACATGGATGATATCGTGGTTCAGTCCAGGGAGAAGGAGACTCTGGTTGATGATTTGAAGGAAACCTTTGATAACCTAAGGACGTACAAGATGATGCTTAATCCGGACAAGTGTGTCTTTGGTGTACCGGCAGGCAAGTTATTGGGTTTTCTGGTGTCCAACAGGGGAATTGAGGCTAATCCGGAGAAGATCACAGCCATCACCTCCCTGGCTAAACCGAAGTGTATCAATGATGTTCAACGCCTGGCAGGCCGGATTGCCGTGTTAAGCCGGTTTATCAGCCGCCTTGGTGAGAAGGCAATCCCTTTGTATCAGATGTTGAAGAAGACGGATCAGTTCGTCTGGAGTTCTGCTGTTGATGAAGCATTTGAGGACTTAAAGAGGCAATTGGCCAATCCGCCTGTGCTCGCCGCTCCCATTGACAAGGAGCTGTTACTGCTATATGTTGCTGCTAATGCTCATGCGGTCAGCGTGGCTATTGTGGTGGAGCGAAAGGAGGCAGGTAAGGAGCATCCGGTTCAACGTCCGGTCTATTATATCAGCGAGGTACTCATTGAGTCCAAGCAAAGGTATCCGCATTGGCAGAAGCTGGTGTACGGAGTTTTTATGGCAAGACGGAAGCTTAAGCAATACTTCCAAGGGCACCCAATTACGATGGTCAGTTCTGCTCCTTTGGGGGATATCATCCAGAACCGGGAAGCGACTAGCCGGATTGCCAAGTGGGCTATAGAGCTTGGGCCGCACGGATTGAAGTATGTGCCTCGGACAGCGGTGAAGTCTCAAGCACTGGTTGATTTCATCAATGATTGGACGGAAATGCAAGCACCTGAGGAAAAGCCAGATCACACATATTGGACCATCCATTTTGACGGATCCAGGCAATTGGAAGGCTCGGGGGCTGGAGTCGTATTAACTTCCCCACGAGGTGATAAGTTTTGTTACGTTCTCCGCTTAATGTTTCCTTGTACTAACAATGCAGCTGAGTATGAAGCCTTGCTCCATGGTCTCCGGATGGCTAAGGAGATGAACCTAAGTCGAGTTAAGTGCTTCAGTGACTCGGACCTCGTGGCTCAACAAGTGTCTGGCACTTGGGACTCCAAGGACCCACTCATGGCAGCATATCTTCGTGAGGTGGATATTGTTGCAGGTCATTTTAAAGGATATTAGGTGGACCACGTGGACTGACGGAAGAATGAAGCGGCGGACGCTTTAAGCCGGCTGGGCTCTCAGCGCAAACCGGTCCCGCCCAATGTTTTTCTGGATGTGCTGCACAACCCGTCAGTCAAGCTCCCTGGTGAAGCGGATTTGGCTATTCCTGATCCAGAGGCTCAATTGGTGGCAGCTCTTCATGTCATTCCGGATTGGAAGCTTCCTTACCTGGCGTACATGAACCGGGGCGAGTTACCAGAGGATGAGATTCTGGCCCGACAGATCGTAAGGCGGTCCAAGTCCATGACTATTGTCAATGGCGAGTTGCATCATTGCAGTATATCAGGGGCGTTTCAACGCTGTGTGTCTCCTGAAGAAGGCTGTGAAATTTTGCGTGAGATCCACGAAGGAGATTGTGGTCACCACGCCGGTTCAAAATCTTTGGTAGCTAAAGCGTTTCGCCATGGCTTCTATTGGTTAACTGCTCATGCTGATGCGGAGGATCTGGTCAGACGATGTGACGGTTGCCAAAAGTTTTCAAGACGTGCTCATGTGCCGGCTCAAGAATTGAGACTGATTCCAATTACTTGGCTGTTTGCGACTTGGGGGCTGGATATGGTTGGGCCTTTCAAAAGGTCCAAAGATAAGAAGACCCACCTCCTGGTGGCGGTTGACAAGTTCACAAAGTGGGTGGAGGCAGAACTGGTTAGCAACTGTGATGCGGCCACGGCGGTTCAGTTTATCAAAAAGGTGATTTTCCGATTTGGCTTTCCACACAGTATCATCACAATGGTACCAATTTGTCCAAGGGTTCCATGAAGGAGTTCTGCGAACGGGAGCACATCCAGCTTGACGTTTCATCAGTGGCACACCCACAGTCCAATGGTCAAGCAGAAAGGGCTAATCAAGAGATCTTGAGAGGCATCAAGCCCCGGCTCATGGTTCCTTTGCAGAGAACGCCGGGTTGTTGGGTAGAATAAAGTCAACCTCTCCCTGGATCTGACCGGGGTGGAACCGGTTCGACGCAGAGGAGATCGGGCGGCGTCGGCGGCACCTCCAGTGAGCTCGTCGCCAGCGAGGACGGCGCGGAGGAGCGCGGAGACAGGCGGAGGCGGGCGGCTGCGCGCGGCCTCGGGGAAGGTGCGGCGTCTTCGGTCGCCGGTGCCCCGGGTCCGGCGAGGCGCGGGGTCGCGTGAGGGGTGGGAGGAGCAGCAGCTCCGGCGGATGGCAGCGGTGAACTCCGGCGAAGGTGCTCACGGCGAGGAGAGGCGCGGGCAGGCGGCGACCTTTCTCGGGCGGCGATGTTCAGATCCGGGCCGGACGGGCCCCTCCTGGGCTCCGCGAGCCGGCGCGGACGCGGTGCAGAGGTGGTGGTCACTGGTTGGGCGAGGGCGGCGGCCGGCTGACGTGGCACACCATGATTGGTTGGAGTGAGGTGGCTGCGGGCGGCGGACATGTCCGGCCGGTGGCGGAGATGCGTCCGGTGGCGCGAGGTAGAGGAGGACTAGGGTTTCGTCCGCGAATTTGGAAGGGTTGCACATATATATATAGGTAGAGGGAGCTAGGAGAGTCCAAATGAGGTGCGGTTTTTGGCCACGCGATCGTGATCGAACGCTCTAGATGATGGAGAGGGTTTTGGGCCACTTTGTAAGGGTGTTGGGCTGCAACACACACGAGGCCTTTTTGGTCCCTCGGTTAACCGTTGGAGCATCAAACGAAGTCCAAATGGTACGAAACTTGACAAGCAGTCTACGGTAGTAAACCAAGGCCGCTTGGCAAGTCTCGGTCCAATCCGGAAATGTTTAATCCCCACACACGAGAAGAAGGTAGAAATGACCATCGGAGGAGAACGGAGCGCCGGAATGCAAAACGGACAACGGGGAAAATGCTCGGATGCATGAGACGAACACGTATGCAAATGAAATGCACATGATGACATGATATGCAATGCATGACACGCAAGCAAAGACAAGGCAACAACAGCGAATAACTGGAGAACACCCGGCACATCGGTCTCGGGGCGTTACATATGCTATGAGTTACTCTGGTATCCGAATACTTACGACTTCGCCAGGGGCTTGGCCCTGAGCAGCCACTCGTCTTCGCCATCGGCGGCGGTGGTGGTGCAGTCCGGAAGGAGAGTCCTTCCATTTTCGGACCCTTCGGCCTCCCCGGTTGGGGCGGCCTTCCTTTTCTTGTCTCCCCCGGCTAGAGGGGGAGAATCTTCATCTTCCTTCTCCTCGTTTTCACGGGAGGAGTGCGTCTCGGAGTTATCGGACGATGTGTCCGATACCACCTGGCGCCGGGAACTCTTTTGGGTTCTCGTGGCCTTCTTCTTGGTCTTCTCCAGCACCTCATAAGGAGCCGGAGTCCGCATCTCCGTCAGGAGAGCGTCTGCAGGGTCTTCGGGCAGAGGGGCCGGACAGTTAATCTGCTCCGATGTCTCCACCCAGTCCTGTCAAAGGCATGGGAGCTCAGACCCCGCACATGGTTAAGCTATGGGAAATAAATACCCTACCCGGTGTACAGAGCTTACCGGATTCGCAGCACGCTTCGCGCTTAACCCACGGTCCTCGGTAAGAGAAGGGGGGACCTCGGCGCCTTTGAACAGCACCTTCCAGACGTCCTTATGCATCGTGTCGAAGAGCTCGTGCAGAGTCTGGTGCTGGGCCGGGTCGAACTCCCATAAGTTGAAAGCCCATTGTTGACACGAGAGGATTCGGCGGAAGAGCATGACCTGGACTATGTTGACAAGCTTAAGTTTCTTGCTTGTCATGTTCCGGATACACTTCTGGAGTTCGTCCAGCTCCACCGATGAGCCCCAAGACAGGCCCTTCTCCTTCCAGGAAGTGAGCCACGTGGGGATTCCAGATCGAAACTCGGGGGCCGCCACCCAGTTGGTGTCGCGCGGCTCGGTGATGTAGAACCACCCCGATTGCCACCCCTTTATGGTCTCCACAAAGGAGCCCTCGAGCCATGTAACGTTGGGCATTTTTCCCACCATGGCTCCGCCGCATTCCGCTTGTTGGCCGCCTACTACCTTCGGCTTGATATTGAAGGTATTCAGCCATAGGCCGAAGTGGGGCCGGATGCGGAGGAAAGCCTCGCACACGACAATGAACGCTGAGATGTTGAGGATGAAATTCGGGGCCAGATCATGAAAGTCCAGCCCATAATAGAACATAAGGCCGTGGACTAATGGATGGAGGGGAAACCCCAGTCCGCGGACAAAGTGGGGGAGGAAAACCACCCTTTCGTGAGGTTCCGGGGTAGGGACGATCTGCCCCGCGGCTGGCAGCCGGTGCACGATATCCGTGGCTAAGTATCCGGCTCCATGTAGTTTTTGATGTGTCCCTCCGTAACGGAGGAGGCCATCCACTTGCCTCCCGCTCCGGACATGTTTGGAGAGAGTTGAGGAAAAGGATGTGGACTTGGGCGCTGGAGCTCGAGTGCGCGAGAATGGATGGGCAAGGAGGAAGAAGGCGTGGGTAGAAAAAGGTGAGACCTTATCCCTTTATAAGGGTGGACAAAACTATGCGCCCCCACCAGCCTGGTAAAACTTGCTTATCCCCCAAGCATCGTAATTGATGGCGCGGTTGGGCTACCCACGTCCGTCTTAATGGGAATCCCGTAATAAGGGGACACGATCTCTGCTTCGACAAGACGTGCCAAGGAAACCGCCTCACGAAACATGCTGAGACAGGTCATGAAAAATGATTCGAATAAAGACCTGGCTGTGGTGTGATGTCACACTACGGGGAATGTCAGCAGATTAGACTTGTGTAAATATTATTCCCTCTACGGTGGTATGTGGAACTTAATTTGCAGAGCCGGACACGATCCTCATGTTCAAAATCTTCTATGAAGTATTCGGAGGAGGAACCCGCCTTGCAATGTCGAAGACAATCTGCGCGCCGGACTCATCGTCATTGAAGCCTGGTTCAGGGGCTACTGAGGGAGTCCTGGATTAGGGGGTATCCGGAGAGCCGAATTATATCCTTTGGCCGGACTGTTGGACTACGGAGATACAAGATTGAAGACTTCGTCCCGTGTCCGGATGGGACTCTCCTTGGCGTGGAAGGCAAGCTTGGCAATACGGATATGTAGATCTCCTTCCTTGTAACCGACTCTGTGTAACCCTAGCCCCCTCCGGTGTCTATATAAACCGGAGGGTTTTAGTCCGTAGGACAACATACAATCATACCATAGGCTAGCTTCTAGGGTTTAGCCTCTCTGCTCTCGTGGTAGATCAACTCTTGTACTACTCATATTATCAAGAATAATCAAGTAGGACGTAGGGTTTTACCTCCATCAAGAGGGCCCGAACCTGGGTAAAACATCGTGTCCCCTGCCTCCTGTTACCATCCGCCTTAGACGCATAGTTCACGACCCCCTACCCGAGATCCGCCGGTTTTGACACCGACAAGTTGGCTTACAATCGCCACTTCACACAATACATAAATATAGCATTACATCATCCAGAATACAATCAAGGTCCAACTACGAAACCAAATAAAGAAAGAAAACCCTAAATGCATAGATCCCCGATCGCCCCGAGTGGGCTCCACTACTGATCAACTAGAAACGAAACAACACAACGAACACGGCCTCCATCTAGCTCCCATCTGAGCTCAGTTGCGTCACCTGCACTGGTATCATCGGCACCTGCAACTGTTTGGAAGCATCTATGAGCCACGAGGACTCAGCAATCTCACACCCTCGCGATCAAGACTATTTAAGCTTAAAGGTAGGAAAGGGTAGTGAGGTGGAGCTGCAGCAAGCACTAAGCATATATGGTGGCTAACTTACGCAAATCAGAGCGAGAAGAGAAGTGAAGCAACGGTCGTGAACTAGAAGTGATCAAGAAGTGATCCTGAAACTACTTACGTTCAAACATAACTCCAAAACCGTGTTCACTTCCCGGACTCCCCCGGAAAGAGACCATCACGGCTACACACGCGGTAGATTCATTTTAGTTAAGTTAAGTTTCAAGTTATCTACAACCGGACATTAACAAATTCCCATCTTCCCATAACCGCGGGCACGGCTTTCGAAAGTTCAAAACCCTACAGGGGTGTCCCAACTTAGCCCATCACAAGCTCTCACGGTCAACGAAGGATATTCCTTCTCCCAGGAAGACCCGATCAGACTCGGAATCTCGGTTACAAGACATTTCGACAATGGTAAAACAAGACCAGCAAAGCCGCCCGAATGTGTCGACAAATCTCGATAGCAGCTGCACATATCTCGTTCTCAGGGCACACCGGATTGTCCAAGATTCCGGTAGGCCAACCCAAAGTTTCCCCTAGTGGCCACCAGCTGCTGACAGGTTGGACCAACACTCAGACGAGCACTGGCCCGGGGGTTTAAAATAAAGATGACCCTTGAGTCTGCAGAACCCAAGGGAAAAAGGCTTAGGTGGCAAATGGTAAAACCAAGGTTGGGCCTTGCTGGAGGAGTTTTATTCAAGGCAAACTGTCAAGGGGTTCCCATTATAACCCAACCGCGTAAGGAACGCAAAATCAAGGAACATAACACCGGTATGACGGAAACTAGGGCGGCAAGAGTGGAACAAAACACCAGGCATAAGGCCGAGCCTTCCGCCCTTTACCAAGTATATAGGTGCATTAAAGTAAACAAGATATAATAATGATATCCCGACAATAATCATGTTCCAACATGGAACAAACTCCATCTTCACCTGCAACTAGCAACGCTATAAGAGGGGCTGAGCAAAAGCGGTAACATAGCCAAACAACGGTTTGCTAAGAAAGGTGGGTTAGAGGCTTGACATGGAAAAATGGGAGGCATGATATAGCAAGTGGTAGGTATTGCGGCATAGCAATAGAGCGAGCAACTAGTAAGCAAAGATAGAAGTGATTTCGAGGGTATGGTCATCTTTCCTGAGATCCTGCAAGGAAGAAGAACGAGTCCATGAAGAAGACAAATAGACGTAGTCGAACGGATCCTCACAACTCCGGAACGGAACCGAAGCTAATGAGAGAAGCAACCCAGAAAGAAGCAAACAACATAGTAAACAACCATCACATAAACATGACATGATGCACAGTCAAGTATGATGCATGTCCGGTTTAATGAGGCATGGCATGGCAAAGTGCACAAACAACACTACAAGTTAAGTGGAGCTCAATATGCAACGAGTTGCATATTGACGGAACACCACATTCAAGTTATTTAGTTCGATCTCGTTTATGTACCCAACAATATTAAATGTTGTTACACATGGTAAGAGGTGAAGCAAATGAAAACTACCTATCTAGGCAAGTTTAAATGAGGCCGGAACAACAAGCAACAAGTCCGGAAACTCCTCATGTGCATATATTAGGTTTGGTACTGTTCTGCCCTAAACATAATTTTAGAGTTGTTAAACATGCAAAGTAATGCCACCAAGATAATCTATTCATTTTTCTACCCCATTTACATATAAAGTTTATTAAATTTGGATCTACGGTTATTTAGTTATGAAATAAATCATTTTAACATGGCAATATGGCAAATTAATGCAAACAGCAATTTAGACATTTTAAACATGCATGAAAGTTGCAAATTATTAATCTACACAAAATTATAAGCATTTTACATATATAACTCATTTTAAAAAGATGCACGGTTCGTGAGTTATTAAATGCATGATGTATGAGGGCTTTTCTGAAAAACAACAAACTCCTGGATTATTAGCAAAATCACCTAGAGGAAAAAAAAGATAACACGGGCCAAAACTGAGATCTGGCCCAACATGCACAAGGGGCTGGAGGGGGATCTGCTCACCCATGGGCCATGGCCCGTTCGGAGGTGAGGGGAGGCCGGAAGGGTTGCTGGGCCTGGCGCGGCCGACGCGCTGGCGCGGGTCAACGGGAGCGGGGCAGCGCTGCGAGCATCTCAGACGAGGGCGACACAGGGAGCAGATTGGGTCGGCCGATGGCGGAGCTGGTCGGGGAGATGCCAGGCGATGAGGCAGGGACATGGAGGTCCAGATCCGGCGGCAGAGGAGCCTGGCAGCGCCGGCAGTGGAGCTTGGACGAGGCGCGGACGCGGTCACCGATGAAGGAGAGCTCGACACCGGCGTTCCTGGCGGCAGCGACTTGCTGCGAGGTAGAGAGAGAGCCAGTGAGAGGAAGGAAAATGGGAAGGGAGAGAGAGGGAGGCGAGGGCGGCACTGGCCTGCTGTCGAGGTGGCTGGCGCGAGCATGCTCCGGCGGGCTTGCCGGCAGCGAGGAGATGGTGCGGCGGGGGTAGACTCCCTCGATCCAGGCCGGGATCGAGGAGGCTGCGGGAGGCCGGGCTCGCGCGGGCGCGCATGGGCTGCGGCGGATGGGCTCCGCGGGCCCCTCTCGGGCCTGGTGGGCCGGCGGCGGTGGGAGGCGCTAGGAGATGAGGTGGCGCACGGGGATTGGGTGAGGAGGCGGCTGGCGGCGGCGCTGACTAGTGGGGATGCGCCAAGTGGCGTTGGAGGGGTGGATCTCACCAGAATTTGAGAAGGGGGGGGGTTGGCTGTGGCTGGAGGCGGCAGATCCGAGGAGGAGTGGGTCTAGGGGTAGGGGAAGACTAGGGTAGCCCATTTTGGAAGGGGATGTCTATATATATACATGAGATAGGGTTAGGGGGTTTGGGGGGCTTTCAGAGCCCTCCGATCGAGATCCGAAGGTTCCGGACAAAGGGGAACTAGACAGGCTGTAGGTGGGTTGTGCAGAGTGCGATGGGCTGAGAAGAGAGAAGATAAGGCAGCCCGGCAACGGTTTCTGGAGACCGAAAACGTCCGACGAAAAGACCGGCTACTATTGCCGCTATATTTATCCGTTGGGGCATGAAACGATCTCTGAATGCGAAGAAATTTGACAGGCGGTCTATCTACACTATAATAAGATTGCAAGCCAACTTTCAACCCATTCTAAGAACATTTTCCGGCCACTTATAAAATACTATTTCGGACATGTCGCGGGCGCGTGCGAGTGTGTCTGAGCTCAGAACGGACAACGGAAAGAACGGGGAGACCCGGACGGATGCAAGTGTTGAAAACATGATGATGCAATGCACATGATGACATGATGAAATGCAACACGCAAGCAAATGACAAGGCAACAACAACGAATAACTAGAAGACACCTAGCGCATCGGTCTTGGGGCGTCACACAAATGCTGCACTTTCTCCGTTTGAGCTGAAACCTTATGCACCTTGGATTATGAGATTCCTCAGGACAAGGTCTTCACTCAACTACAAGGCTGATTTTCAGAATTACCTTAGCTATCTGCCCCCAATTGAAGTCCTCAAGCAGGCTTTTACTTCAACTGATGAAAAGGGTAGGGCTCCTACAGTCATTGATGAAGGCATTCGTCTATTTGATGGTTAGTTTCGCAAAGCTGCATCTTATTCCACCAATGATGACTCTGCCACATATGACTCTGCTGCCAATGCACCCAAGTCTACTTCTCAAGCCACTGCTCCTCGTGTGGTGACTGACCGTGAGCTTATGCTTAGTCTTCACCAGAAGGTGGATCAAAACCATAAATGGGTTAAGCGCCAGTTTGGTTCATTTCTTCACAACATGACTGCTACACGCAATGCAGTGAAGAAAAACCATTACTACCTCCATGAAGTCTTCTGTCGCACCTGGGCCATTCTATCACATCTGTATGGTGAAGAAGATCTCAAGAAAATGGATCTCAAGGAAGATTTTGACTGGTTTGCACCTCCACCGAAGAAATTCAAGAAGGTCAAGGTTCCTTCTTTGGTGTCCAGCTCATATTCTTCATCACGTGATACCGACGAGTATGAAGACTTGGATGACACTGCGACAGGCCCTTCCACGACAAACGACCCCAACAACGCTGGTGCTCCTTCATCAACTTGATATTCTTCAGGGGCGTTAGTCCTCATTTTCGATCCTTTTGGTCATTCGATGACAAAGGGGGAGAATTTTGAGTTAGTCTTCAAGCGGGTCTGTATATATGGGCGTTTTTTGCTAAGTTACAACTCTCGTTCTTCTGAAACTTTATTGGATCAACTTGTAAACTTACACCCGATGGTGCTCTGATACTTTTGATGTGTTTTTCTGCATGTTTATTCCTCATATATGTTAATGCACGCATGCTGAATTACATCAGTCACCATATTTCATCATGCATTTCAAATTCCTCATTATGATATGTCAAATGCGTGTATGAATTACAAGAAATAGGTGGGTATCTCCGTGATTCTACTCTTCAAGTGTGCAATGCTTCAAAAGCAAATTCCTCATCATGCACATCTTCACGGGAGTTCTTCTATATCTTGCAATCAAATTCCTCAATATCAGTATTTACACTTCATATGTTTATCCCCGTTGAAAACTTAACCTATATTGTCATCAATCACCAAAAAGGGGGAGATTGTAAGTGCCTCTAGTGCCCCTTAGTGATTTTGATGTATTGAAGACTTATAGGTTAAGGGACTAATGTGTTTTTGAGTTTACAGAGGTCTATAAGTCTATGAGGAGTTTGATATTTACAGAGAAAGTCGACCCCGAAAAATGAGGTTCTTTGACTGAAGACTTTGGATTTCTGAAGACTTTGAAAGTGAAGAAATTGGTGCAATCCTGAAGACTTGGTATTCATTCGAGGAACATGAAGCATGAAGACTTTTGTTTTCGTAGTTTCATTTTCTCTTTCTTGAGTCATAGGAAACACCGTACTGTTAAAGGGGGTCGAGGAAATACTAAGGAAAACTTTCCATGTGATGCTCAACTCAAAACCCTACACCTACCAATCCCTTCGAGTGAAGCCATTGGAAATCTCATACAGTTCAGTCATATTCTTCAGTGATAGAGACGAAGTTCTTCTGGCCTCTGAGGAATTTGTTCTGACTAAGGAGTTAGCAATTCACCAGTGCGGATTGCCTACACAGTGAGGAACATGATATCCCTGAGGATTTTGCTACTCAAAATTCCGACCGTTGCTGTGCTATGCGCCAGCTGTCCCAAAATATCTACTCACCTAACGGTCATATCATTGAAGGGCATTTATGTCTTATCATGTCGGGCTGCTTCCTAGGCTATAAATAGCCGCCCCCTACAACCACTAGCTGGTTGGTTGCTCCAAGAGAAACCGACACTTGTCATTTGAGAGCATCCCATCCTTCGAGGACTTTGAGCAAAAATCATCAAGTGAGGAAAACCCAAACCCAAACACCTACAAACCCCAAGTGATTGAGAATCACTGAAGAGATTGATCCTGCGTGGATCCGACGCTTATTACCTTTGAAGACTGTGCTTCTTCCAGACGGTTAGGCGTCAAGGTCTAGAGCATCCAAGAGGAATTGTGGATCACCGAGTGACAAAGTTTGTGAAGGTTCGGAAGTCACCTGAAGACTTACCACGAGTGATTGGGTGAGGTCTGTGTGACCTAGCTCAAGGAGAATATGGTGAGGACTGTGTGTCCGGAACTGTGTGTCCTCAGGTTTAAATACCTAGCCGCTCCAACCAGATGTACAACTGAGACAGCAGTTGGAACTGGTCTACCAAATCATTATCTTCACCAAGCTCACTGGTTCTATTTCCTCAACTCTTTCATTTCCTCATAACTGTGTTGAGTGCTTGTTCGTATCTGTGTTTGAAGACTTTGACTGAAGACTTTCTCAATTTCCTCAGTTCAATTTCTTCAGTCTGTTTGTCTTCATCCTGTGTTATCCTATGTTTACGCTTTCTGTACTCTATGCTTGTCTTCATTTTATCATGATGACTATGCTTGTGTTCTGTTATGTTTATTTTTGAGTACTTATTCCGCTGCTAGTAGTTCTTCGCTAAGGAATTTCCTCACCAGCAAATTCCTCAATGAAGAATTTATAAAAATTGATATAACGCACTTTCAATATTTTGAAGCATGGAGCTGGAGGACTTCAAAACAGGCCCAAACTTGCCATAGCAAAATATGCATCTTTCATTAATTGTAAATAAGAAATTCAATTCACCGTTATCTCTCTGAGGTAGTGGTAACCTTCTCATTTTCCAATCAGATATATAATACGCCATCATCTCTTGGAGTATGTGAGGACATTTTCATGTATCTCAAATCATATGAATAGTAATAGGAAAAAAGATGCCCTTTCATTCATATTATTGGATTTTTTCCATTAAGTCTAAGTTAATATTATTTTCATATGAAATGTGAAGGATAGGAAGATTTTGTCCATATGAATATGATTCTATTCTTACAAACCAAAAGACTTTAAATATATTTTTCTATAAAAATCCTATCCTATAGAATTCCTACAAATTTTCTTCAAATCAAAGGAGACCTCAAAGGCCCGTAGCAACGCACGGGCATTGTACTAGTAGTACTAGAAGAACGCCCGTGCGTTACAACGGGGTCACATTAACTTTAAGAGTTCAATATCAATTATGTTAATATTACATTTAATATTCTCATACATATTAAGTGACATTGATGACCTTTTTACCATCAAATTCTCACACACACACACTCTCCCTCCCTCTTCCTCCTCTCTCCCCCTCTCCCTCTCTCTCTCTAACACACACACATATCCATCTTATTGGGTACGGGACCATAATTCATCTATTTCACATGCACACGCACTAGTGCATAACATATTGGATTATGTGTATTATATTTGCCACCACAACTGAGGGAATTAATTTCATGTAATCGGCAGCCACGGCTCCATGACAAACAATACATCTAAATTCCCAGCGTTATTTTTATGTAACATTGGCGAGAGGTAAACGATGGTGGTTGTTTCCTTTGTTTGGAGATTGATTACCATCTGTGAGTTAAGCTGGGTACTAAAGAAGAATCTGATTGTGATACATGAATTGATTGTTGCCTTATACGTTTGGTTTTCGTATTTGAAGATTGATTACCAGCCGTTAGTTGGGTTACCAAAGAAGAAATCAATCACCATATGTAGAAAAAGGAACTACATTGCACATGCTTACAACTCATCTACTCGTGAGAATATATAGAATTGGAGCAAACAAAATAAGTGCAGACGAGAGATAAAACATCAATGAGGATCCCTAATGTCTTGACTAATATGTTGTCCTCCAGCTTGAGAAGCACCTACAAGAAATTGGGAGGTGGGAGGGAGGACGAAAAAAACCAGGGGAGGTGGAACGAAAATAAACCCGGAACAGAGACTACCAACTGAGACATTAGGAGTAGAGATCATTTAGTTGATAAGAATAAATAGAAAATGGTGTTAAAAAGAAGAAACAGATTAGAATACATTGAAAAGCCAAAAGGACGATGTAAAAGGGAATTTGCCTTGCCCCCCGGGCCTTGCCACCGAACCGGCTCAGCGGTCCATCCAGTCCCCGCGCCTCGAGCCGCGTCGCTACAGAGACGGGCTCCCGCCCGACCACCTCGCTGGCATCGAAGGGGAATGGATAAGGGTGACGCCTTGCCTTACCTGCCCCCATGGCCTCACTCCTCCTCGACGCCCCCTCCCAAATCCACTTCTCCTCCTTGCTCGCTCGATCCCGTTGATCCGGACGAAGTCAGACGCCACAACCACCATGACCGACCCCATCCACACGGCCACTGCCCTCCCTGCAGGCTAGGAGCTTGTCGAGGAGCTCCGAACGCCTTCGCTACTTCGTCTGCGCTAACGAGATCAAGTCCAGCACCCCCGCATTGACGTCATTGCCGTCTTCCTCAACTTTGGGCCACCGCGACATTGTCGTTCGATCCGCGTCGCCCCGAGCTCCCATGTCTTCCCCTAGGGCGCCATTGACACCACCATGATCTCCTCTTGCCTTTTCCCTGTTTTCCCTCTCGTTTGCTCTTGTTAGATATTTCACCGTGGCCGAGAACCGCCGTCCGCCATGGCCATTGCAGGGGTAGCCACCGAGATCCTCGGATTGACCCCGTGGCACATGCCCGCTCCTATGCACGCACATGCCCGAGCCTGCCGCTCTTCTTCCGCGCCCGCGGGGCCACTCCCTCTCCATGCCCACGCCCGTGCTACACCGCGTCGATCGCGCCCGCCGCAGCCACCGCACTACTGTGCCCCGCGCGAGACACACCCTGGCCGCGCGCCACACTCTCACTGGATGCGCTCGCCCTGTCTGCTGCCGCCTATCCTTCGCTCGCACCGCTGTCGCGCCCCTGTCTCGTGCCGCCTCCAGTCGTGGCCATCTTCTGCCGGCCGCCCCCTCAAACACGCCGGCCGCATCTCTGCCGCCCATCGTCGGCCGCTCGCCTCGCCTGCTGCGTGCTGCTTCCTGCTGCTATGCACTGCTCTACCGCTGGTACGTTGTTGCGCCATGCCCTCGACACCGCGGTGAACAAATGTGGCGGAGGGATTGTTAATGGAGTACGAGAAGGAGGTGGCGGAGAAGGTGTGGAGAGGTAGGAGGTCTGGGGTGGTGTCACCTGGTTGTGGTGGAGGTGTTTATGCGAGAAGGAGCCGGAGTGGAAGGAGAGGTCACAATTGGAAAGAATCGCAAAAAAAATCATAACCCGGAGATCTCATTCCAAAAAAAATGCTAATATCGATGGAGGGGTGATTTCCTTTAATAGGTGAAAAACATAGGAAAATATTGGTTGTTATCAAGGAAAGGGAAAAATTTAGGAAATTCAGATTTTTCAAAACTGATTTCTATGCAAATGGGGTTTTATTGTTTGGTAACGTGATATCAGTACCTGCCCGTTTGTGACGTGTCTGATTAGGAAAGTTTGCAAATGTTAAGAAACTATTTATTGGGAGGAAAGTTGTAACGTGTCTGTTATTTGTTTTCTAAAACAAATTCACTAATAATAGAAATCGATTGATTTAGATAAGTTAGGAAAGTTAGATAAAAATGTATTATTTGTTTCCTAAAAATCTGTTATTTGTTTCCTAAGACAATTGAATCAATAAAAGGAATCGATTGATTTGCATAATTTAAGAAAGTTAGATCCGTGATTTGTTATACGTTAGGAAAGTTCTGGTTGTAATAAAGAGTGGAAAGAAGTTCACCCGCAAAAAAAGAAAAGTGGAAAGAAAAATAAACCGATGGACCAGGGTAGGAGGGGTGGTGGGAGGAGAGACAAAAACCCATCAAAAATGAACTGCGGAGACTATTCCGAGGTTCGTTCCAAAAAAAAGCAAAGAGAGCCGAGGTCAACGTCCGTAAACGGGCAGGGTGCCAAAACGAGAGCCCCTAAAACCAAACCGAATTGAATCGAATCACTTAACTTTCCCGTTCTAACATTAGAAACCCCCTTCCCCTAAAAACCGGAAATGTTAACGCCCACACGTGTGGGCGTTTACCATCCCGACCACACGCAAGCATCTCCGTTGGCAACTTTGTGCACGAATCTTGGAACAAACCGGCCGGTTTTCTGCGCCACGTAGGACGAGGCGTGTGTGCGGTGTGCGAGTCAGTTCGCCCACACGTTGGTTGCCATCCCGTGGTCAGCGGTTGCCACTCGGAGGCTTGCGGTGGAACTGCTATGCGCCCGCACGCCACGCTCCGACCGCGGTTGACGTCAAACACGTCGCACACCTCTGCCCCCTCTCCCTCATGGTTCCATTTACTCACCCGCACCGCAGTTACTGGCACAACCCACTCGCATTTCAAACCATTGGAGGAGAAGGCAAGGGGAGAAGGCGACGGAGGAGGCGGAAGAATCGACGGTGTTCGCGGCCGTCGGTGGTGCTCGCTGGAACGGAGCGGCTTCGCCGGAGCGCCTGCGGGTTGAAGGTAATGCTCGCTACAACTCTCGCAATCCCTTCCTGCATTTTCCCCCCTTCCCTCCCTGTTCGATTCCTCGATCGAGATTCATAGAGATTAAGGCGATTCGGCGATGCGTCGGCGTTCCAGCCGGCGCCGAAGTCGTCTGCTAGCCATTTTTGGTGGCACTGGGCAGTTTCATCGCGGCCGCGGCCGCGGCATCGTCGGTGTGGTTATGCCTGTTCGGAGGCACGCACTGGTCTTGCCTATGGATTGGGAAGGTGTCTCTCGGTTTGTTTGATACGCATTGGTTCGAATTTGTGTTTGCAGTCAGTTCGTGGGAGAATTTTGAGGGTGAATTTGAAGTCGCGGTAGTTGCCATTGAACCCTAGATCTAGTTAGTTGGGTTTTGAAACTGTAGTATGAGGCGAACTTGATAGTTTCATTAACTATCATGATTGTGTGGCAACTAACTCCTTGAACAAATGTGATAGTTGCCACAAACGTGTTTCCCCTTGCGGCAACAAATTACTGAAATGACTGTGTTAGTTGCCACATATAAGCTTTCGCATGGGGCAACTATTTTTATTGAATGACTATGATAGTTGCCACACACACGCTCTTCCATGTGGCAACTAAATTTGCTGAATTACTGTGATAGTAGCCACAAACATGCTTTTTCATTGTGGAATATATTTTTCTGAATGATTTGTGATAGTTACCACACTGTGATAGTTGCCACAATCGGTAGTCAATGCAGTTTCAGGAGCCAACTGCACTGGACGGCAACTAATGTGCACATCAAGTGTGCCTGTTGCCACTTGGATAGTATATTCATGTGGCAAATAGAATGTGAACACACTGTCTGTTGCCATTCTGCCGATAAGACAGTGTGGCAAATTGGCTGCATAATGTGGCAACCAAATTTGCATATCAATTGTGTCTGTCGTGGAATTGTCACGGCAGATGTCCTTTTGCAAGGACTTAGTCATGGAGCCATCGCAACTAGGAAGCTTAAAGGGGTTAATCGGGACAAGGACACGCGAGGTTTATACTAGTTCAGCCCCTTACGGTGAAGGAAGGCCTACGTCTAGTTGGGTTGAAATTGCTTGAGGTTTCGATGACCAGGGAGCGAGATACGCTATGCCTGGCTCTCGATCAGTTATTTCTTGCCCTAAGCCGCTGGCGGGTCGTCCCCTTATATACACGGGTTGATGCCCTGCGGCCTACAGAGTCTCGGCCGGCTCATAAACAGTGTCCGGCTCGGCGACTAGTTACTTCTACCTTACAGTACAAGTTATACCATCATGGCGGTTTATCTTTACGGGCCTCAGAGTCGCCTGTGGGCCTTTAAGCCTTTTAGTGAACCGCCATCTTCATGCCTTGGTCTTGGGCTTCTGATGAACCTCTATTTGCGTAACCCGGCCCCTCCTGGATGGCTTACACAAATAGTCATATCCCCAACATTAGGCCCCAGATTGATTTGAACCAGTTCATGTCAATCTTTGAAAACCTTATGAACTGGCCTTTAGTCTTCTGTCTTGCGTGAAAATTGTAACCCGCGGTGACGTCATCCTCTGGCTCTGGGTTAAATCATCGTGACGTCATCTTCAATAAAACTTATATTTTAATTCATCATATCTTCAACGGATCTTTGCCTTTACTGACCCTCCCGAAATCGAGGCGTCGGGGCCGCTAGATAATGATGTCTTGGTCTCCTCATTTCTCGCGCCGTCTCAGTCGGTCCTCCTTATAAATAGGCGCGACCTAGGTCTTTTTCATTTCCTCCGGTCGTCTTCTTCCTCACACTCCCTCTTCTGCTGCTCGAGCTCCGCCGCCGCCACCGTCGGAAACCTCGTCTTCACCAACTCAGGACGCTGCATCACCCTGTTTTTTGACCAGAGAACAACGGCAACTGTAGGATCGAAAGTATGTCTAGAGGGGGGTGATTAGACTACTTGACCAAATAAAAACTTAACCTTTTCCCAATTTTAGTTCTTGGCAGATTTTAGCTATTTTGGAACAAGTCAAGCAATCATCACACAATTCAAGCAAGAATGCAAAGAGTTTATGGGCAGCGGAAAGTAAAGCATGCAACTTGCGAGAATATAAAGGGAAGGGTTTGGAGAATTCAAACGCTATTGGAGACACGGATGTTTTTCCCGTGGTTCGGATAGGTGGTGCTATCCTACATCCACGTTGATGGAGACTTCAACCCACGAAGGGTAACGGTTGCGCGAGTCCACACAGGGCTCCACCCAAGGGCAACGGTTGCGCGAGTCCACAAAGGGCTCCACCCACAAAGGGTCCACGAAGAAGCAACCACCCACAAAGGGTCCACGAAGAAGCAACCTTGTCTATCCCACCATGGCCATCGCCCACGAAGGACTTGCCTCACTAGCGGTAGATCTTCACGAAGTAGGCGATCTCCTTGCCCTTACAAACTCCTTGGTTCAACTCCACAATCTTGTCGGAGGCTCCCAAGTGACACCTAGCCAATATAGGAGACACCACTCTCCAAGAAGTAACAAATGGTGTGTAGATAATGAACTCCTTGCTCTTGTGCTTCAAATGATAGTCTCCCCAACACTCAACTCTCTCTCATAGGATTTGGATTTGGTGGAAAGAAGATTTGAGTGGAAAGCAACTTGGGAAGGCTAGAGATCAAGATTCATATGGTAGGACTGGAATGTCTTGGTCTCAACACATGAGTAGGTGGTTCTCTCTCAGAACAAATGAGTTGGAATGATGTGTGTGTTCTGGTGGCTCTCTCATCAATTGAGAAGGAGGTGGAGGGGTATATATAGCCTCCACACAAAATCCAACCGTTACACAGTTTTCCAATCTCGGTGGGACCGAATCAATAAACTCGGTCGGACCGAAAATGTAAACCTAGTGACCGTTAGGAATTTCGGTGGGACTGACATGCAACTCGGTAGGACCGATTCGGTTAGGGTTTGGGCATAACGTAATCTCGGTGAGACCGATTACACAAACTCGGTGAGACCGAGTTTGGTAATTAGCTAACCAGAGAGTTGGTCAGGCAAACTCGGTGGGACCGATTTGATCTTTCGGTGGGACCGAGTGGAACTCGGTGAGACTGAAAAGTTACGAAGGGGAAACACTGAGTTTACATTGCAATCTCGGTGGGACCGATTCGCTCTTTCGGTGGGACCGAAAAGTTACGAAAGGGAAACAGAGAGTTTGCAACCCCATCTCGGTGGGACCGAGATCCTTATCGGTAGAACCGAATTGCTAGGGTTTGGCAGTGGCTAATGACAATTGAAACTCGGTGGCGCCGGATAGGAAGAATTGGTAGGACCGAGTTTGGCTTAGAGTTTAGGTCATATGTGGATATGGGAAAGTAGTTGAGGGTTTTGGAGCATATCATTAAGCACATGAAGCAAGAGGCTCATTAAGCAACACCTCATCCCTCCTTGATAGTATTGGCTTTTCCTATGGACTCAATGTGATCTTGGATCACTAAAATATAAAATGAAGAGTCTTGAGCTTTTGAGCTTGAGCCAATCCTTTGTCCTTAACATTTTGAGGGTTCCACTTTCACATCCATGCCATGCCAATCATTGAGCTTTCCTGAAATAATCATCTTGGAATAGCATTAGCTCAATGAGTTATATGTTGTTATGAATTACCAAAACCACCTAGGGATAGTTGCACTTTCAGCAACCCTCCGCAGTTCTTCCACATCGGTGAGTTCTCTTTCCCCCTTTTCTCAGATCTGCATTAGTACTGTCTTGAGTTCTTCGACGTTCATCGTCGCCCGACGCAACCTCCATTAGTTCTTACCTCTAATACCTTGTTCAGATCGTAAAAACCACATAGAACTGCCGTGGAGGATGTTGTGTGCTTATTCTATATGAAAACAGATCTCATTTCCTTGTTTTGGAAGCCCTCCTTGAGTATATGAACTTCCCTGTACTGTTTTAGGTCTAGAAATTTTTCCTTTCCAGAGCATCCTTTGATCCAAAATAATAATTGCAATTTGTCAAACCTGTTTGCTCCACACTTAGCCAAAAACTGTGTCTGTTGACTCTGTTTCAGCCATAGTAGTCCGTGTAACCGGTTTAAGATAATACCGGCTGTCGGCACCGCTTGCCTCTGGCGACTTAAGAAAACCTTAATCATCTTTAATACTTGCAGTTGTTAAACATTATCACATAGTTACCTGTATGTCATTAGGCCCCTTCTTAAGCCGCCATCTTAAATAACCCAATAATGTTTATTCTCCGGGTTATAATAAACCGGAAAATTTCCTTTATCTTGTTGTAGGCTTCAATTTACCCAATGGCACCCAAAGCTGCTAAACCTCCGGTTACCTGCAACTGGGTTCCATCCATTGTTACAGAGAGCAAACTGTCCGAGTTTGTAAAGTCTGGCCATCTGCCCAAGAAGGATGTCATGTCTTATCGTTCTCCTGACCCGTCTGAAGAGAAACCTCAACCCAAGGAAGGGGAGGTGATCATTTTTACCGATCACATGAGCCGGGGATTTGCTCCTCCCGGTTCAAAATTCTTTAGAGACGTTTTGCACTTCTTTGACTTAAGACCTCAAGACATCAGGCCCAATTCCGTGTCAAATATCTGCAACTTCCAAGTTTTCTGTGAGGTCTACCTTGGAGAAGAACCCAACCTACTTTTGTTCAGGGAATTGTTCTATTTGAACCGGCAGAATGAGCGGGCCAATGGGCCCAGTCTGGAGCTTGGTGGCATATCGATTCAAAGGCGGAGAGACTGCCTGTTCCCTTATGCTGAATTGCCGAGTCATCCAAAGGACTGGAACCAGACATGGTTCTACTGCCAAGATACTTCTCCGGCTGGTGAAAACCCGCTGCCCGGCTTCCGTGCATTGCGCCTTGAACCTACTCACCCGCTGCCGGATAAGTTGACTGCTATTGAACGTCTGCCACTCACCCCCAAGATCAAGAAGATTAAAGCTCTTTTAGGGAACGGCTTAGATGGCATTGACCTGGTCCGAGTCTGGGTTGCTTGGAGAATAATTCCATTAAGCCGCCGCCCCGGCTTAATGTGTAATTATTCAGGCGAGAAAGATGACCCTCAGCGTCATAGTCCTGACGACTTACCAGATGACGTAGTGGAAGCTACAACTCAGTCTTTGTTGAAAGAGGGCACAGCGGATAGTAACGCTTTCGGCTTACTACCTTTTTGCAAGAAGAAACCGGCCCCTACAGTAAGTTTCCAGCAGTCGGGTTATTTTTTATCATGTTATACTGTATTCTTACGCATAACCCTTTATAACCTTTTACATGCAAATGATAACTTCTGGAAAATCCAATATGATCATGAGGCGGCCAAGAAAGCCAGGGCGGCCAAGAGAGCCGAAAGGAAAACCGCCAAGCCCACCACTTCAAGGAAAAGGAAGCCAAGCGCTTCTGAGCTGTTTCAGCTTGATGATTCTGATGAAAATGAGGAAGAGGTAACTTTTTAATTTCCCTTCCTCCTTTATCACTACCTTACTGATATTAATCTTCTTTCAGGAAGAAACGGGCAACAGCCAACCCGTCGAGGAAGAGGTAACTATAATCTCCTCCGACTCCGAGCTTCGGCCGCGTCAGAAAATTCAAAGAGTAACCCGGAAAGTAAGATTTTCACACCCTTTGGCTTACCAAGATCCTGACTTTCTTTTGAAGCAACAGCAATTTGAAAACGGAGGCAGACCCAGACCAGCAAGGATGCAGAGCTATCCTCCGGCTTGCCTGACACAACCCGGAAGCGTCGGACTGAGGTTATCTCCAACTTATACCCTTTTTACCTTTGGCGGGTCTAATCCGTCAACCTCTCAATTCCTCTGACTCCAATTACCAGGATACCTCTCCTTCATTCGGCGAGTCCATGCAATCAAACATGTCGGCTTTTAAGACTGCCCCTGGGTAATATCAATTTATTCACCTTATGTTTTTCTTTATTCATGTTTCTTTACTTATTTCTCTACTTTGCCCACAGCGTGCAGGTTAAGCCCAGGAAGAAAACCAAGAAGGATAAACCGGCCCAAACCCCTGTGGTGACTGAACCGGAACAGGGTATAGCTGCTCCCGACTCTTCCACACATCAACCGCCGCCTGAGCCGGCTCAAGACATTGCAGCACCAACTTCTGACCCGCCTGCTGAAGATATTCTTGATGGTTCTGTTAACCCGGAGGCACCTAGCCCAGTCAAAACGGCTGACCCAGAAGTGGAATTTCTCAAGGCTCAATTCGTTGAGCCGGCCAGGCCCACCATCCTTGCCAAATGCTCGGCTAAAGAGGAGTTGCTAGAATGCCGTAAGGCCAAGATGGATATCACCGACTATACTCATTTGAGTATTGGAGAGATCGTCTTGGGCTATATCAACCAGGTGCAAAGCAGCCGTGACCTGGAAATTGACATGGTGAAGCAAATATAGCAAAAATTTGAGGTATGACTTATGCTTCCTTACTTTCAATCATACTTACTATACCATCCCCCAAGTCTATTGCTTATGAATAAATATGTTGTAGACTTAGAAAAATTGTTAGAACTGCTTGCCCGGCTTAAAGAAAAATATTTAAACCGGATGTAACACAATACCTTTAACTTGCGATACACATTAGCCCCCAAGTGCCAAGTATCTTTGCTTGCAAAGTATTTGGGACTTAATATCCAGGACCGTCTTAATAATTTAGAAATCTTCGGTATACATTAGCCCCCAAGTGTCAAGTATCTTTGCTTGCAAAGTGCTTGGGACTTAATATTATTTACCGTAATCTTGACTACTATCCGGTGTAATGCAGGCCACCATAAGTCAATTTGAATCGGAGATTGCTGACCTGAAGAACCGCCTGGCAGCCCAGGAGATTGAAATTCAAAAGGCTAACTCCAAATTTGAATTCAGCGTCTCTGAACAAGAGAAGCTGAAGAAAAATTTTGAGTCGGAGAAGAAAATTTGGACTGACGAAAAGGCCGGACTGGTGACCCGGGCCGAGACAGCAGAGGCGTCGCTGGCAAATGCAACGGCCGAACTGACCGGCTTACAACGCCAGATATCTCGGATGGTCTCAGCGATTTTTGGTAAGTTATCTTAAGCCAGCATTAAATATTGGAAATATTCCTTCAATTGTTACCTGAGGTTTACCTTATACTTACCAATACAGGCCCCAGGAGCACAAACCTCAAGCAGAATATGCTGATCAAATTGAAGGCGGTGTATACTCTAGTAGAGCAACTGTACATCGGGTCACAACGTGCCTTGGCCGTTGTAGCTTTATCAAATGATGTGCCCCACCTCTTGCAAGATGTGTTACAACAGCTTGCTGTACTTCCTCAGCGGATTCAAGAGTTGAGACGGGCCCAAGCAAGAGCCGGAGCAATAGCCGCTTTGAGTCGGGCCAAAGCCTGGTTACCAGAGCTAGACCCGGCCGACATCGCTCTTGGGTATCCAAGTTTAAAGGAGGATGGCACTCCATTTGATGAAAAGGATTTCACCACCTGCGTGAGGGATATACGCCCTGTGGCCACTCAAATTGGAAACGACACTGACCTCACCAAGTGTCAGCCGGGTTATGACAAGGAGAATCGGAGAATCTCCACGCCGCATTATGATGATGTCAGCTTGATCCCTCCAATCCGTAAGCACACCTTTGCCCCTGAAGTCGACCCAACCGGTTTAATAGATGATGAAGCTGAGTTTGAGGCCTTGAGTGGCATTAACTGGGCCTCATCATCCTTCCAGGACAAAGCAGTCGGCGGAGAGGCGGAGAAGGATAACCCGGAGGCTTCAAGTCAACCCCAAGAGTAGATTGCCAGGCGCCACCTACTTATGTCGTTGTAGAAAAACAATGCCGCATCATTCAGACTCGGGGAGTCTTGTAACAAAGTAGAAAATACTTTGAGTTTTGCTATGCCCTTGCGCATGCTTATGGCCCTTAATACTTGCATAAGCTGCCGTCACTATGCACTTTGTAGTTTGTATGAATCTGTTATGTCCTTTGCAGAAATGTCTTGCATTACCCTGTGATGCTTACGGCTGCTTTTCCGGCTTATATAAGCCAACCCCTGAGGGTAAGTTTAACTCCTGAAAATTGGCACATAAAAGTTCTCCTGGTACTTAACAACCTGATGTAACCAATATTAATCCTGGAGGATTGCAATGTATTCCGTTGTATTTTCAAGAGGGTCGCAAGATATCCAATGTTGATACTTGTAAAATATGATGAACAAAATTTCAAGGGTTTCTGATTCGAATACGATCAGTGAACCGTTCCAAAGGGGTTGAGCTAAGATTCGGATACGATCTATTAGCCCCCAGTGGCTGTGGCGATGCCGATCAAGTGGGTATCGACAGCTATGTTCTCTTTGGTTCGAATACGACCTATGTTTGAACAGGAAGCCCCCAAGTGACCATAAGAGTTGTTTAATGACGCTGATTCGAATACGATCCACGTCAGACCCAAAGGGGTTAAGCTATGATTCAAATATGATCAAGAAGCCCCCAAGTGGGTTTGGCAGTATGCCGATCAAGTGGGTATCGACAGCTATGTTCTCTTTGGTTTGAATACGACCTATGTTTGAACAGGAAGCCCCCAAGTGATCACGGCTAGATTCAGATATGATCATAAGGCGGACCAAAGGAAAGCCGGATTCAGATATGATCCGCTTCTCCTTGGTTATCTCCACCACCTGACAAACAAAACACATAAACCTTTTTTGGGAGTGGAAAAAAGGACAGAGGTCCTGCTTTATTGCTTTATGTAATATACATAGTATAAGTATATACACATTAGAGCCGATGGCTCAAGTATAATAAGGCCGAACATGAGCGATATTCCACGGCCGACGGGTCTCCTCCTCCGACTTACGTGAGTCTGTGTGCTCCCGAACGTCGATAAGGTAGTATGATCCGTTGTTCAGATTCTTGCTGACCACAAAGGGTCCTTCCCAAGGAGGGGATAGCTTGTGCATGTCAGATTGATCCTGGATGAGTCGGAGCACTAAGTCGCCTTCCTGAAAGGTTCTGGACCTAACCGGCGGCTGTGGTAGCGGCGCAGGTCTTGCTGGTAAATCGTCGAGCGGGCTATTGCCAAGTCTCACTCTTCATCCAACAGGTCAAGTGCGTCTTGCCGAGCCTTTTCATTGTCTTCCTCAACATAAGCCGCCACACGGGGTGAGTCATGATGGATGTCACTTGGCAGGACCGCCTCTGCTCCATACACCATAAAGAAAGGCGTGTAACCCGTAGATCTGTTAGGTGTAGTTTGATGCTCCAAAGTACAGAAGGTAACTCCTCCACCCAACAACCCGGCGTCCGCTGCAATGGGACCAAGAGCCGGGGCTTGATACCCCTCAAGATCTCTTGATTAGCTCGTTCTGCTTGACCATTGGATTGAGGGTGAGCCACAGCTGAAACGTCAAGTCGGATATGCTCACATTGACAGAACTCTTCCATAGCTCCTTTGGAGAGGTTGGTGCCATTATCGGTTATGATGCTGTGTGGAAAACCAAAGCAAAAAATCACCTTTTTCATAAACTAGACCGTCGTGGCTGCATCACACTTACTGACTAGCTCCGCCTCCACCCACTTTGTGAACTTGTCAACCGCCACCAAGAGGTGTGTCTTTTTATCCTTAGACCTTTTGAAAGGCCCGACCATATCAAGCCCCCAGACTGCAAACGGCCAAGTAATTGGAATCATCCTCAATTCTTGAGCCGGCACATGGGCTCGTCGTGAGAATTTCTGACATCCGTCACATTTACTGACCAGGTCTTCTGCATCAGCATGAGCCGTCAGCCAATAAAACCCATGACGGAAAGCTTTGGCCACAAGAGATTTTGAGTCGGCGTGATGACCACAATCGCCTTCATGAATATCACGAAGGATCTCCTGACCCTCTGTAGGTGACACGCAACGTTGAAATGCTCCAGTGACGCTGCAATGATGTAATTCGCCATTGACAATTGTCATGGACTTGGACCGCCGGGCGATTTGTCTTGCCAAGGTCTCATCTTCAGGCAACTCTCCCCGGGTCATGTAAGCCAAATAAGGCATTGTCCAATCCGGGATAACGTGGAGAGCCGCCACCAGCTGTGCCTCTGGGTCTGGTATTGCCAGATCTTCCTCTGTAGGTAACTTAATAGAAGGATTATTCAAAACATCAAGAAAGCTGTTAGGCGGCACCGGCTTACGCTGAGATCCTAGCCGGCTTAAGGCATCAGTCGCCTCATTCTTCCTTCGATCAATGTGTTCCACCACATAACCCTTGAAATGTCCAGCCACACCATCGACTTCACGACGGTAAGCCGCCATAAGGGGATCTTTAGAATCCCACTTGCCTGACACCTGTTGATCCACAAGGTCTGAGTCTCCCAAGCATCTTACCCGGCTCAAGTTCATCTCTTTGGCCATCCGGAGACCATGGAGTAGGGCCTCGTACTCAGCTGCATTGTTAGTACAAGGAAACATAAGCCGGAGCACATAACAAAATTTGTCACCTCGAGGGGAAGTTAACACGACTCCAGCCCCTGAGCCTTCCAACTGTCTGGACCCATCAAAGTGAATAGTCTAATAAGTGTTATCGGGCTTCTCCTCAGGTGCCTGTAGCTCTGTCCAGTCGTTGATGAAATCCACCAAAGCTTGAGACTTAATGGCAGTGCGTGGTACGTACTTCAGACCATGAGGCCCGAGCTCGATGGCCCACTTGGCGACTCGTCCTGTAGCCTCTCTGTTCTGAATAATGTCTCCCAAGGGGGCAGAACTTACCACAGTGATAGGGTGACCTTGGAAGTATTGCTTCAGCTTCCGGCTTGCCATGAACACCCCGTAAATAAGTTTCTGCCAATGAGGATATCTTTGTTTTGACTCGATGAGTACCTCACTGACATAATAAACCGGCCGTTGAACCGGATGTTCCTTACCAGCCTCCTTGCGCTCTACCACAATTGCCACACTGACGGCTCGTGAATTAGCAACCACATATAACAGCAAAGGCTCTTTGTTAATGGGATCTGCAAGAACTGGCGGCTCAGATAACTGCCTCTTCAAATCCTCAAAAGCAGCATTAGCAACATTACTCCAGACAAAGGTGTCTGCCTTCTTCATCAGTTGGTACAGCGGTAGGGCCTTCTCACCTAACCGGCTTAAAGCGGCAACACGACCCGCCAATCGCTGAACATCCTTGATACATGCCGGTTTAGCCAAAGAAGTGATTGACTTAATCTTCTCCGGATTAGCCTCGATGCCCCTGTTTGAGACTAAGAATCCCAAAAGCTTGCCTGCAGGCACACCAAATACACACTTCTCCGGGTTAAGCATCATTTTGTAAACCCGGAGATTGTCAAAGGTTTCTCTGAGATCAGATATCAAGGTTTCCGCCTCTCTGGATTTCACCACTATGTCATCCACATAAGCATGAACATTGCGCCCAATCTGATTGTGGAGACAATTATGTACACACCGTTGATAAGTCGCCTGGGCACTCTTGAGCCCAAAAGGCATAGACACATAGCAGAAGGCTCCAAACGGAGTGATGAAAGCCGTCTTCTCCTGGTCCTTAACTGCCATCTTGATCTGATGATAACCAGAGTAAGCATCCAAAAAGCTCAAACGCGCACAACCCGCCGTAGCATCAATGATTTGATCAATACGGGGGAGAGCGAAAGGATCAGCCGGACAAGCCTTATTTAAGTCCGTGTAATCCACACACATCCGCCAGGTGCCGTTTTTCTTGAGCACGAGCACCGGGTTAGCCAACCACTCCGGGTGAAACACTTCGACAATGAACCCAGCCGCCAAGAGCCGGGCGACCTCTTCTCCTATAGCTTTTCGTCGTTCCTCATTGAATCGCCGCAGAAACTGCCTGACCGGCTTATACTTTGGATTAATATTAAGAGTGTGCTCAGCGAGTCCTCTCAGTACACCCGGCATGTCAGAAGGCTTCCATGCAAAGATGTCCCTGTTCTCACGGGTGAACTCGATGAGCGCGCTTTCCTATTTAGGATCCAAGTTGGCACTGATGCTGAATTGCTTAGATGAATCGCCCGGAGTAAAATCAACAAGCTTAGTCTCTGCAGCCGATTTAAACTTCATGGCCGGGTCATGCTCCGTACTCAGCTTCTTGAGGGAGGTCATATCCGCCGGGTCAACGTTATCTTGATAAAATTTGAGCTCCTCTGCTGCACAGACAGACTCGGCATAAGCTGCATCGCCTTCTTCGCATTCCAGGGCCACCTTTCGGCTTCCATGCACAGTGATGGTACCCTTGTAACCCGGCATCTTGAGCTGTAAATAAACATAACACGGTCGCGCCATGAACTTGGCATAAGCCGGCCGCCCGAACAAAGCGTGATATGGACTCTTGATTTTTACCACTTCAAAAGTTAACTTTTCCGCCCTAGAATCATGTCGTCTCCAAAGGCCACCTCTAGCTCAATCTTACCCACAGGATACGCGGACTTACCAGGCACCACTCCATGGAAGACGGTGTTGGAAGTCTTTAAATTCTTGTCAGTTAAGCCCATGCGCCGAAAGGTCTCGTAATAGAGGATGTTGATGCTGCTACCTCCATCCATGAGCAACTTAGTAAATTTATAACCACCAACCTGCGGTGCCACTACCAGGGCCAGTTGACCCGGATTATCAACCCGGGGAGGGTGATCCTCCCTGCTCCAGACAATAGGCTGTTCCGACCACCTCAAGTAACGAGGGACTGCCGGCTCAACAGAATTCACAGCCCTCTTATGAACTTTCTGATCACGTTTACACAAACTTGTGGTGAACACGTGATACTGCCCACTGTTTAGCTGTTTTGGATGACTCTGATAACCCGACTGCTGCTGCTGCTGACCTCCTTGACCAGACTGCTGTTGATTATAACCATCCTGGCTTCCCTGAAAACCGGATCCTGAACCGCCGCCCGGGCCATGAAAGCTGCCATCTCCTGAGCCGCCGCCTGGGCCTTGATTGCCATCAAACGTATTAGAATTCTTGAAAGCCTTCATGATTGCGCAATCCTTCCATAAATGAGTCGCTGGTCGTTCCCCGGTGCCGTGTTTCGGGCAGGGCTCATTGAGTAGTTTCTCAAGAGACGGACCTGACCCACCAAACCGAGGGGGTGGCTTTCCTTTGCGCTTCTGATTGTTACCCTGTGCATTGGCCACAAATTCCGGGTTACTGTCCACCTTACGCTTATTGCCTCCTTGACTCGCCGGGTTATGCTGCTGACCCTTTCCATTACCGTTCTTCTTTCCCTTCCCTGTCTTTTCCTCATCAGACGCGGGATCCTTGGTACTATCAGAATCGGCATACTTGACTAAAGCCGCCATCAGCGTCCCCATATCGTTGCAATCACGCTTAAGGCGCCCTAGTTTCTGTCTCAGAGGCTCAAAACGGCAATTCTTCTCCAGCATGAGAACTGCTGAGCCGCATCCATCTTGTCAGACGAATGTATTATCTCTTTGACCCGGCGCACCCAATGAGTCGTAGATTCACCTTCCTCCTGCTTACAATTTGTCAGGTCCACAATCGACATAGACTGCTTGCAAGTGTCCTTGAAGTTCTGGATGAAACGGACCTTTAGCTCCGCCCATGAACTAATGGAATTGGGTGGCAAACCCTTTAACCAAGAACAGGCCGTTCCGTCCAACATCATGGTGAAGTATTTAGCCACCGCTTCATCACTAACCTCCAGCAGCTCCATGGCCATCTCCTAACTTTCAATCCATGCCCCAGGCTGTAAATCGGCAGTATAATTCGGCACCTTTCGAGGTCCCTTGAAATCCTTGGGCAGATTACATTACGTAGAGCCGGCACCAGACAAGGAACTCCTCCGGTTCTAGTAGCAACACCTGCCTCAACGGAAGTCGTCGGGTAAGCCGGTGAGTCCTGTTGGGCTGCTAGCTGAGCCGCTAGCTGAGCCGCCCGCTCGTCCTCCTGACGTATCCGATCCTGAACCGGGTTATACCCGCCGGGCTGGTTCCGGCACTGAGCGCTACTTGACAAGGCCTCTGACTCCATGTGTCTACTGTAACTCGGGCTCCAGTTTTGACGAGGCAGAGCTAACCAGGGCGGAGGAGTTGAGTTAATCCTGTCCCGGCTGTAGGAGTAGGTTTCTTGCTGAGCCAGGGCTGTTTGGACAAGTTCCCTGATCCTCCAGGTTTCCACCGCTGTCGGATCATCACCATCTACTGGGAGAGCCGCCAAACGTGTTGATGCTGCAATTAATTTCTCCATGGGGTTGGAGAAGTGACCCTGTGGTATTGGTACGTAATGGGGCGGTGCCATATTGCTGTGAAGAGGCGCCGTCACCGGAGGCTGGACTGGGCCTCCTGCTCCGGATGTCATAAACTGATTTGCACCTGGCGGGTTACTTGGGCCGGCCCCGGGTGTAGCAAAGAGATTCCGAGGATCATAAATCTGAGGTAAACGGGACTGAGTTTTCTGATGTCTCCTCCTCATTACCTCTGTAAGTGCATCTAGTGCCACCCCTAGTTGGTTTTGGAGTATTGACGACAAACCTAGTTGAGGGGCTAATGTGTTTGTGAGAATTGCAGGATAACACAGGTAGAAGTCCCTCATTGATTCGGTTTTCCTACCAGAGATGACCCCTAAAAATGTATGAAGACATTGATGTCAAAGGTGGTATATGAAGATATTCACATTGAAGACTATGACAAGAGAAGACATCGCATGAAGCCTATGGAGCTCGAAGACTTAGATCTTTCATAGTTCTTTTTCTTCTTTGTTGAGTCATAGGAACCACCGTGCTGTTAAGTGAGGTCCAAGAGAACCAGTCAGAATGACTGAAGTGATGCTTAACCAAAACCTATGTCTTCGAGTGAAGACTATGAGAGCGAATCTTGTCCAGAGTCAGACAAGTCAGCTTTGCTTGTAGCCCAAGTAAAGTTGCCGTGTGAGTTTGAAATCTGACCGTTGGAACACGTGTCAGTTCCTTAGTGACCCAGGGTCATTTCAGACAAATCAGGTCGGGTTGCCTAGTGGCTATAAATAGCCCACCCCCTACAACCATAAACGGTTGGCTGCTCAGAGTTAGTGTACGGCTTTTGTCGTTTGAGAGCAACCCACCTCGAAGCCTTTGAGAGAGAATTCCTTGCGAGGATAAAGCCCTAACCACCCAGAGCCAAAGAGAATTAGGCATCACTTAAGTCTTCTTGTCTGTGTGATCTGAAGACTTATTACACTTGAGGACTTGAATCCTCCAGCCGGTTAGGCGTCGCGTTCTGAGCATCCAAGAGACATTGTGGATTGCCGGTGAACGAAGTCTGTGAAGGTTTGGGAGTCTACCTTGAAGACTTACCAGAGTGATTGGGTGAGGTCTGTGTGACCTTAGCTCAAGGGGAATACGGTGAGGACTGGGTGTCCTGAGCTGCGTGTTCAGGACTGGGTGTCCGGGACTGTGTGTCCTCAGGTTTAAATACCTAGCCGCCCTAACCAGACGTACAGTTGTCACAGCAACTGGAACTGGTCCAATAAATCATTGTCTTCAACGTGTCACTGGTTTCATCCTTTCCTTCCCTTTACTTACTGTTGGTCCTTGTGAAGTCATTGTATGATTGCACTATCTTTTATCTTCACTGAGTGACTGTGTGTTCTGTTTGGCTTCATAATATCTTCCTACCTGATCCTTACTACATTGCTGCTATTAGTCATTGTGTTTTCACTCCATTGAATACTTGACTATGGTTTGCCTAGTGTAGTCTACCTTCCGCTGCATGGTAATAGGTTTATTTCTGTCGTTTGTCTTCGAAACTTCCACGTTTTGAAGACTTTCATAAAAATCGCCTATTCACCCCCCCCTCTAGTCGATATAACGCACTTTCAACCTCATTAGATGCGTTCAAGCTCAACGTGAGCTGAAAGGCCTCTGCCTGAAGTTGTTGCGCCCGTTCGTCCAAAGCCGCCCGCTTTGTCGCTAATCTAGTATCTTCAGCTGCTAAGGTTTCCTTGGCCCGGGCGATCTCATCGCGAACCTGTGCCACCTCTGCCTCATGCTCAGATTGGTTCGCAGGGACGACTGTAGTAATTAACAAGGCCGTAAGTTTATCCATGAGATCCATCAGCACCTGAGCCGGTGAGCGCACAGGGCCTCCTGCCCCGGCTGCTCCTAACCCGGATGTTATCGCCGCTGAGGCCGTAGAATTTTGGTCAGATTGAGTACCAGCCATGAAGACTCCTGCCCAGTTTGGCGACTCTGAGGGGTCCGGAATAGTGCTGCCATCGGAACAGCCCCCAAGCACACCATCTTGAACTTGATACAGCGAATCTGTTGAGCCGGCGGACGAAACACCATCAGAGAGGACGGCTGGCTCACCATCACCTTCAGATCCTTCAGAAAGTTCACCTCCGTGGATGCAACCCACAAAGGCACGCTTCACGATGGGTTAAGCTCGGGCGGGTTTCGCACGCTGAGCCGTCTCGACAAGGTCGGTGCAGCTGTCCGGCTCAGGGCCCGGCTCACCAATCCGGCCGATGAAGACGTGAATTCCGCCAAAGGGGACCCGGTACCCGTACTCAATTGAGCCGGCATCGGGGCCCCAGCCTTCGTCGTCGATGTAGATCCTGCCGCGACGACTCTTGGTCATCCGGCCAACTGCGTATCCCTTGAGCCCTTTGAAGCTGCCCTTCAAGAACTCAAATCCACCGTGCGCTGGCCACACGGTGGGCGCCAACTGTCGTGGAATTGTCATGGCAGATGTCCTTTTGCAAGGACTTAGTCGTGGAGCCATCGCAACTAGGAAGCTTAAAGGGGTTAATCGGGACAAGGACATGCGAGGTTTATACTAGTTCAGCCCCTTACGGTGAAGGAAGGCCTACGTCTAGTTCGGTTGGAATTGCTTGAGGTTTCGATGACCAGGGAGCGAGATACGCTATGCCTGGCTCTCGATCAGTTGTTTCTTGCCCTAAGCCGCTGGCGGGTCGTCCCCTTATATACACTGGTTGACGCCTTGCGGCCTACAGAGTCCTGGCCGGCTCATAAACAGTGTCCGGCTCGGCGACTAGTTACTTCTACCTTACAGTACAAGTTATACCATCATGGCGGTTTATCTTTACGGGCCTCAGAGTCGCCTGTGGGCCTTTAAGCCTTTTAGTGAACCGCCATCTTCATGCCTTGGCCTTGGGCTTCTGATGAACCTCTATTTGCGTAACCCGGCCCCTCCTGGATGGCTTACACAAATAGTCATATCCCCAACAGTGTCAGATGCCATACATATGCTTTGCATGTGGCAAGTTTTTGGCTGACCACATCATGTCTGTTGCCATGCCGCAGTCAGTACAATATGGCAAATTCATTGTACTGTAGGCGCAATTTTTTTTGTTTTGCCACAATGACTTTGTGATATTTGATCACACTGTGGCAATTTTCAAGTTCTTGGTTAGATGTGGTTTCATCGATTTGTTCTAGTATGTGTTGCATTTCAGCACGGCAATTTCACCCTAGCACATTTCTGCTGCTGAACAAGTGGCATTTGATTGGTGTATTTTTAGGACAGTGTGTTAGCTGCCACATCTTAGTTTTTGTGATGTGGAGGATTCTGTGACTCTCTATCGTACTATCTTGGGCTAACATGGCAACTTCAACATTTTTTGTTTTCAAGTGCATTTACCATATGTACACTTTTTTACTTGATAATGCAACCAACGTGCTTACTTGCCACGTTTATGTTTTCGACAATCATAGGAGGGGTGCGTGTGTGTTCATGTTATTTTTTCTGCATTCACTAGTTGACATTTTCTGTTAGGTGGCAACTGCTTACCTCTTGCATTTACATTTCCACCATGACAATTTGGTTTGTTCCTATCTCAGCAGAATGGCTCGTGGCGATCATCAAAACAATGATGATGATTTCATGGATCCACCACAGCGTAATCGGGCAACTGGACGGAGAAAAGAGGGTGATGAGGTAAATGTTCACACATCCCCCCTTCCTCCTGCTTTATGTTACTGGTTGACACCTCGAGCTTGCAGTCGTCTGACACGAACTAAAATTTCATGACATTGCAAAACATGGCAACAACTGATCACTTTTTGCAAAAACATGGCAACAACTGATCACTTTTTATCTGTTTTTTGCAGAAGAAGAAACGTATTCGCAACAAAGCCTCCCAAGAAGACTGACTGCGTTGACTGACAAATTCACCGACGATCAGAAGGGGGCTGCTGCTGAGATGGGTATGCAGTCTATGATGGATGTCCGATGCACGAACCTTGTCAACCCTGTATGCGACTGGCTTGGTGAGATCTACGACCCCGCCTCCAGGGAATTCGTGATTCCGGGACGTGGAAGACTACCGTTGAACGAGGAATCCGTGTTCTGCACTTTGGGTGTGCCTCGTGGACATATCAAAGTCCCGTACGAGGTCAACAATGAGATCGAGGAAGCGTTGTTCCCCCGTTTGTTTCCTGGGTTAGAATCCATGCCGAACACGTCTGCAGTGGCAGATTCGCTGCAGGCCATGACAACGCATGGAGATGTTTTCAAGATGAAGCTACTCATGTACCTCATCTTAGCTGTTTTCGCGCCGACCACCTCTCTTCGCCCAAGCAACAAATGCTTCCCCATCCTGGTGAATGATCCATCTTTACTACTTTATTTTCCTTTGATCTTTTTGGCTCCGATGTCATGTGTAAAGCTAGTGACTGCCAGCGTTTTCTGATGTTTTTTCCATTTGATTTCTGATGCGGCAACCTTTTTTGTCCTGAAATTTTGTGTGGTGCAGGCGGATCTGGAAAATGTGAAGAACATGAATTGGTGTAAGTTTATTGCCGACTTCCTGCACGATGCATTCTCAAGCAAGATGTACCAAAAGGGTTGTCGACTGCATTTAATGGTATTTTTTACCAGTTCTTTCTGTGAACACTATTTTTAACACACTTTTATTCATGCATGGCAACCTGATCATAACAAGATGGCAACCTGATCATATCAAGATGGCAACTGCCATAATGACAATATGGCAACTGGCATAATGACAATATGGCAACTCCCATCATATTAGTATGGCAACTGTCATCATACTATGATGGCAACTGCCATCATAACAACATGGCAACTGCTATCACACTATGATGGCAATTAGCACATGTAGATGGCATCTTCTTCTTTTTCTTCTCTTCTTTCATGCACCTCAACTTGATTATCATGGGAACATATATTATCCTGTTTTCCTCCACACAGTACCCATGATGGCAACTGATATTTCTTTCTTTTTAAAATTGTTTTGCATCAGCTCATGTACGTCGACTGTCTTGATCTGTCCACCGTGGATTTCACTGGGACAGGAGGCCCGCCACCTGCGCACAAGTTTTCTATTTCTGCATGGACTATCAACACTGTCAAGGCTGTGCTTGCCGCAGACAAGGCTACTGACACCACATATGGAAAACTGCAGGTTAGTTCTGGTTTCTTTGCCCACACGGCATGCCTACAAATTGGCATGAGGCAACCGTCTGTGGGTCATAAGAGATGACTACCTTTGTTATCCATGGCTGTCTGAGTACTGTATCCATGTCTCATTCCACATGGCAACTCTTTTCATTCGTGCTTAAACTTACATTCTCTCTCTTACGTCCTAGCTTTTTTTCTTTTTTTTGTTCTTTCCAGCTGATGGCCAAGCATGCTATAGACTACAGTGTGTTTGGGGGGCCTCAAAACTTTGGAAAGTGGATGGACGTGCACTCAGCTCTGTCTTGCCCTGCCGAGGTAATCAAAAGATCTACATCTATGGTTTGCCGTGGAGTATTTTTTAATGTCATGCAAGTGATTGCAATACGGGTGGTCATTGATGCTTCTTTGTTTCATGCACAGGCGAGGGCACCTGTTGAGCATCTAATAGGGCAGTTTGCATCTGGAATGACCGGCTTGCTCGGGAAGTTGGTTGAGGGGTGGACGTCCCTTAGTGGCTCTGACAGCGACGCGGTTGCGAGGCAGTTCACTTCATTTGTCCCGGAACGTACACACCGGCCAACCGGTTGCCGTGGCCGGTATGACTACAACAGTTCCCAAGAGCCTGCTGACACACAAGATGAACTAGGTGGAGATGTTGGTATCAGCAAGGATGACGACGATGTCATGGAGAATGTGCAAGAGGACACCGATGATGATGATCATGTTGAAGTTCGCGCAGGTGGTAACAAGGGCAAGGATGCAACAGATGTCCCCCAACCGGAGAAAGTCAAACAACATACGGCTGCGAGAGGCGAGGGGGTTTTGCCATCAAAGAGGGGGAGGGCTCCAGAGGGTGTTGGGCAGGGTTCTGCTGGCAAGAGGTCTAGGACCGACCCCGTAGCTGCCAGGAAGAGGTTCGACTTTTATTTTAGTTTTTTGCTTTGTCTATTTTCTTCGAACAGACTCATCCTTTTTTTTGCACTTGTTTTTGTCAAGCGCGGCAACGAGTTTGCTGTCTGACAATTGCCACCTTTTTTCCTCCATCTCATACGTGCAGCGAGCCGACAGCTGGTGGACGAGCAGTTACAAAGAATCAGGCGCCAATGCCAACCCGTGTTTCTGCTCGGTTGAACAAAGGCGCCCCCATTACCGGTGACACCCCTTCCACCAGGTCATCTCCTCGCACGACGACGACCAACACCGGGGATCCTGTCATGTTGCCAGACCCGAGGAAGGCAGTCAAGAAGTAGGTTTTTTTATCCGCTTTCATTGACATAGCGCTATATTTTCTTGATTTTCCAATGCATCCATTTAGCTTGTCACATTGTCTTCTGTCATCGCCCCCCACGTGGCAACTGCTGTTCTCCAAATGATTTTTTCCTTCCTTTTTAAGTGTATGGCAACTCCTATTGTTTTTTACATGGCAACTGGAATCTAGGCCAAATGGTAACTTTAATGTACCTAATGGCAACTGCCATCTTTATCGTTGGCTTGTGAGCTCATCCCACACCTAGGTTTGAAATTGCATTCATGGCAGATCAGACATTTTTATCATTCTTCAAGTTGACTAACATGGCAACTGCTGCTGGATGGCAACTGCTAATTATGACACATGGCAACTCACGTTCCCCTTACATGGCAACTACCAGCTTTTCCACTTGTTTTTCATTTTTTTAAGATTTCTACCAAGGAAAACATATTTTTGTTCATTTTTAATACCTTTTTCATGTGCTTTATTTTTTTTTGCAGGGTGAAGAAGACTACTACGCGCGGGGCCAAGCATATCAGTAAGGACCCGCTCGAACGCCTGCATTCAAAGTTGTCAACAGGGGGCAACTCAGATGTACATGAGGCACCAGGCGACAATACTGCTGCTGCACCGTTAACCGCTCCCACCAACTCTGATGCAAGTGGCCGACCATCTCCATCGGCTGCAGATGTGCAGGCTAGAACAACAGGCATCCGTACATCGGGGAGTGATGAGTCGGTATCTGCCAGGACAGCTGAAATATTGCCAACTCTTCTGGCAATGAAGGATGCTGCTGTGAGCCATGCCACCCCATCAGCAAGCGTTGAAGTGGACGCTCCCGAGATGAACCTAAGCAAGGAAGATTCCCGCTCATCTGACACTGATTCCAAGCGCGTGCGTGGTGGCACTCCTGTGTCCACGACAGAAGCGGCTGAGGCGGCAGTTCACAAGGATATGCCATCTACAGGTGAGAGTCCTGGCACAACAGCTCCAGCTCCTGTCGGTGCAGATACTGCTAAGGCGACTGTTTCGCATGCTGGTCTTCCACCTAGGTGTCGTAGCCCCCGCAAGCAACCAACAGACATACCCAACGCACCGGCTGTAGCTAGGAGCAGGAGAGACGAGTCTGGTTATGTTCCTGCGTCCACACTGTTCCCGCCACCTGCCAAAAGCAATGTGATGGAGAAACCGGAAGACCGGAGCACAACTGATGCAGGTGTCAAGCCGGGCACGAGTGACGCAGGTGAAAAACCGGAGCAGACTGCGCCTTTACCCGCAGTGGAAATCCCTAGCATAAATCTGAGCACTTCCAGGCTCCCAGTCAATGTCGGTGTCCCCTACAGCCCAAACAAGAAGATTGTCATGAAAGATGCGGCTGATACCGCTAACAACACGCCCCGCCCTGCAAATAAGGCCGATCATTCTGTAGCGGCCGATTCAGATATGTTTGTCGATCTTTCACCCTTGGATTCTGCCTCGCAAGTCGTTCGTGGTCCGGCCAGTAGGAATGAGAGGCACCCAATGGCCTTTACCCCACCGAGCTTCAGCCTTGGCATCAGTCAAGATCAACCGGTGGTGCAAGATCTTATGCCAGTTGCCTTTGCTTTCCCAGGAGGCATGCCCGCAATGATGGCGCAGCCAATGGTCGAGGGCAGGAAGGTTGTCAAGTTCGCAGAGCCGATTGTGCAAGGTACACTTGTCATGTCCTTATGATTTTTCTTGTATACATCTTTGTAGTTTGATTTTTGTCTCAATCATATTTTTTGGGGGTTCTCACTTGTGATGGCAACTGACATGTGATGACATGGCAACTGGATTTGATGCACCATGTCACCTACATTTTTTGCTACCATGCTGCATTTGACATTTGCGCAACCACGTGGCAACTGAAGTTGATTCAACATGGCAACTGTAGTTGCTGTCACATGGCAAATACAGTGCATTACACATGGCAACTGGATTTGCCACACCATGTCACCTGCATTTTTTGTTTCCATGCTGTATTTTTTCATACGGCAATCACATGGCAAGTGGAGTTGACACAACATGGCAACTGTAGTTGCTATGACATGGCAACTACAGTCCAACTAGATGGCAACTACAGTGCAACTACATGGCAATTGTAGTTGCTATGACATGGCCACTGTAGTTGGACCACACATGGCAACTGCCCCACTTTTTCTACCTACATCTCACATCATGCACCCTATCTTCTCACAATTCATCTGTTTTTGATTTTCTAGGTATCCTAACCCACTTTTTTTTATCATTGCAGCCACCCTTGAGGAGATTTCACCATCACTTGACGAAGCTTACTGCATGATTGAGGAGGCAGCATTGCAGAGGAGGTCCTCACGAGGGCAAGGGCAATCAAGTTCCAACGTGCCTGCAGATATGGTATCTGAGGATACCATTAGGAGTGCCACTCCTGGTTCTGTGAGGCAGCAGAGGGTAGTTCACCCACCTCCCGCGGAAGACTACGAGCCCGAATTCAGGGCCACTAAGGAACATACCCAGCTGTACGATATCGTCAAGCGGTTTGGAAATGCGAGGGCCAGCAGCAAGCACATGAAGGAGCTGAAAGCGTAAATGACCACACCCCATAATCTCTCATTTTGCTTTGCTCCTTTTTTACCATTCATCTTCTTCGTACTTTCTATACACGATCCGCTTACGTTTTAGTTCTTTCATTCTTTTTACTTGGTAGGCATGATTCTTCCATGTTATATCGTTTTCATACAACTCATGTTTGGACAAAACCAAAGTCATTCAATGCGGAGCGACGTACGTCGACCTGGGTGATCTTGCCGAGTCCGTGAGGCCAAACGGTAAAATGTCGACGAATGTAGTTGCATGCGGGATCGACTACATCAACAATCACACCGATGTGTGTGCCGACAAGATAATCATGCATTATAGTGTGACCTGCAAAATATGGGATGGTGACTTCCACCACAAAATCCTGAGGAAGAATTTTGCTCAACACGGTGAATTCAAGCTCACACTGAAGAAATATGTGAGTACTCCTTCCCTGTCTGCACTGTTTTTTCACATGGTGTGGTTTTTTGCCATCATCTGCACTTGTGTTTATGTGGCAAATGTTTTCATGTGGCAACAGCTGCCGTGCACACTGACTTCTTGATTTTTGCATCCCGTGCAAACTATGTGGCAACTTGATAGTAAAATACACGGCACATTTTGTTCATACATGGACGGCAACTTTCTTTCAACTACCCCCACCCATAACCAAACATTCTACGTGATTCTAATTTTTTTGTCCCTCTGCTGTTCTTTATGTGAACTCTGCTTCTCATTTCTTCACTTTTAAATGCAGGTCATGTTCCCCATGTTCCAGGAGCTTGCACCACATGACCCACACGACAAGTGTGGTCACCACTATGCGATCTGTCTTGACCTGAAGAACCAACGTTTTGAGGTGCTTGATTCAATCCGTTCGGAAGCTGATGCAGACCTTACTACGCATGCCGAATTCTTCATTAACAACCTCAAAGAGACATGGAACCGTCACTATGAACATTCAAAGGTCCAGATCAGACATTTCCAGACTAAGTATGTGGCGACTGCGAAGCAAGGGAACACGTAATTTCTTCCTTCCTTCATGTGCCATTTACATTATTCCAACCCCTCTTTTGTTGTCACATCTGAATTGAAGTCTATCTTTGTTACGTCTGTCCTTTTTGCGTGTTCACCTGACTCTTTTCCTCGTGCAGGACAGACTGTGGCTTTCACGCGCTGGAATACTTTGCAAAGTGGGAAGGCAGAATTGTCCCTGCTATCACAGCTGCAACGGTCGTTGAGCTCCGAAAAATCTACACATGGAACTGGTTGACGAATGAAGATTTCAACAAGCGGTCCGGAGCACGCGAGTTCGTGGAGGAAGCTATCAAGAAAGTCATCAAGAAGTACAAGTGATCACGTGGCGTTACACACCAAACGCATACCTTACATTCTGTTGCCGAGGAATATAAGGTACTATCTCTTTGTTCTCGTCGAAAACTATGTTTGTGTGCTATGTTATGACTGCAACCCCGCGTAGCCTACTATGTAGTGGTGGTGTGTGAGCGACATTTGAATAGTTTCTGTAATATATGTGTGGACGTGAACCTATTTTAGGTGTTACAGCATATATGTTTTTATGTTTATCATTATTACAATGGTTTCATCGTTTCTAGCACCGATTTGCTGTTTCGAATGCGTCTACGATGTTTTTAAAAAAGATGACAAATGTAGTTCATCAGACATGGGTAGTGAAAGTCATCGTCGTTTTTCATTTTGACTGTTTTGCTTCTTCTTTTTCATCGCTAACTGCACCGGCTAGCATGGGTAGGTTGATCATGTAGCCACAACCTTTGCTGCGGTTTATACACGTTACGCTTTTTCCAACTTGTTTCCCATACATTGCACACAACACACTATGTGTCTCTAAACCGCGTCGTATTGTCATGGAAATATATGCCATGCAGAGTCATTACAAATACCATGGCATATTTTCAGTACAGCTAACATGGCAGATACAGTACAAACAATATGGCAGATCCAACATAATTAACATGGCAGATACAGTACAAACAACATGGCAGATCCAACATAATTAACATGGCAGATACGGTACAATTAACATGGCAGATCCAGTACAACTAGCATGGCATATTTAGTATAAAATAGCATGGCATATTTAGTATAAAATAGCATGGCAGACTAACTACACATAACATGGCAGATTAACTACACATAACATGGCAGATTAAGTACCCATAACATGGCAACTGCATTTATCCATTCAATGAATTTTCCTTCCACTTCTGATGCCCCTCAAAAGTCATTCTCCCAATTTTTTAAAAAAAATTATCATCATCTAGGGTACAAAACAAAATGTCCACAAGGACCATGTCACATCGCCTCAATTTTTGCTCATGGATTGCCCGCCCCTTTCTTCGTTTTCTTGTGTTTTGCTTGGATCTTCAATCTCGACTTGTACCTTATCTCTCTTGGACGACCCTTTGTGATGGAACGGGGTGGGTTCCTGACCTGGGTGTGTGTGCTTGCTGTTCCAGATCCTATCTCCGAGTTTTCAGATGATGGCCCCGTGGATGAAGGCACACTTGATGTGCGGGGGAACCGGTGTAAGGCTTCCTCAGCTTTCCTCTTCTTGATCTCATCAAGCTCTCTTTTCAGTGCCTTCCTGTGTTTTTCTGCGACTCTCGCTGTCTCATCACTCTTGCACGCTTCATCAATTAGCTCAGCATAGTTCTTTGTCAGCACAACGTGCCTCACGGCTTCCATGGTTGACTCAAGTCTCTCGTCATGCACAGCCAGAACTGCGTGTGTTGTCTGCGGCGCCAACGCGTTCAGCGTCCCAAGTCCATCGCCGCCTTATGAAATGGCGGGGCATCCGTGTCACAGTGTTCATGTCCATTACTTTTAGTATGTGACAGTACACAATGCCGTCCCGTTCGAACTTGCAGCATTGGCAGTAGTACTCGCCTTCGCCTATCGAGGCTTTGACGAAGTAGTTCCTTCCTTTGTCCGGGTCTTCAGGTTCTGAATCTGACATGCCCAAAATAGAACACACCTTGAACATATGTTCGTCCACCTGGAAAGTCATGAACATGCTGGCACGCTTTATTTCTTCCTGAAATCTGCAAGTTTTGTGTGTTTTCTATTAAACTATCATGCGCTCTTTTCTTGTACCGCCTTATGTTGTCATGAAAATAGAAATACATTTTGTTTGAACATGGCAAACATAGTTCATTGAACATGGCAAACATAGTTCATTGAACATGGCAAATATAGTACGTTGAACATGGCAAATACAGTACACTAGACATGGCAAATGCAGTACACTAGACATGGCAACTGTAGTACACTAGACATGGCAACTGTAGTACATTTTCAACTGGATATCGTCATTTTTCCACACCAACATCCCCCAATGGAAGCACATTGCATAAAACATGGCAACTGCCCTTTTATTTAAACATGACATCTACAGTTGAGTAAACATGGCAATTGCATTTCAACAAACATGGCAGATGCATTTTATTAAACATGGCAACTGCATTTCAGCATATGTGTCGCCAATATAACATTTTTTCCAGTTGACATTGGCATTTGCATGCCAACATGCCCCAATGGAAGCACAGTGCATTAAACATGGCAACTGCACTTCATTCAACAAGGAAAATGCACCCGAGCAAGCATGGCAAAACAAAATTTTCATTGAACATGGCAACATGCAGCTGAGTAAGCATGGCAAACAGTATTTCATTAAACATGGCAACTGCATATCATGGCAACTGCATTGCACTCTATAAGGCACCTACTGACTTGGTGCTTTTTCTGCAAATAAGACTGTAACGCAACTGACTTACTTGTTAAAGATCTTGTTGGTGTATATCTTGCTCATTTGCCTCTCTATCGATAAATACGTTAGCAATTTTGGCTGCTTTAGTGCCGTGGTCGCTTCTTGCTGTAGCTCAGATCCCAGAATTTTTTGTTGCAAAGTTGTGTACTGCTTGGCAAACTGTAGCAATGAGTTGCCAGGGCTGACGTACCGCTTCAAAACAGCATTGAACCCCTCGCTGCGCTACGTAGTCTGCAGAAAGGGGAAGAAGCACTGCATGAAGTAGGCCGACACCCAGTACATTCGCTTCTCCCACAGGCTAACAAGAGTCTCGTTGTCTTGGACTTGATGTGTTTCAGTCATGGCCATCCAGCTCCTTTCAAACTCCTCCACCGTCAAGTTGTGGTCCACGCACAGCTCAAATGCCTTGTGCAGCTCTGGACGGTCAGCAAAGAACGGTCCTAGTGTCTCCTCAGCCTTCTTTATAATGTGCCACCTGCAGTGCCTGTGCACTGCCAACGGAAAGACCTCCTCTATGCCTGCACGCATGCTGAAATCTTGGTCTGTTATTACGTTCATCGGATCAAGTCCATCCATGCACTCCAAGAAGGTCTTGAACAGCCAAACGTACCCATCCGTGTCTTCGTTCTGGACGAGCCCGCAGCCGAACTGCAACGACTGATTGTGGTTATTTATTTCTATGAACGGAGCGCATGGCATCTTGTACATATTGGTGAGGTACATCGCGTCGAATGAAATGCAATCTCGGAAATGTTTGTAGGCTCTCCTTGCAGCACCATCCACCCAATACATGTTCCTAACACGGTCCTCATCGTCCAACCTTATCCTGTAGAAGAAATCTGGATCTTCCTTCGCTTTCTCATCGAAGTAGGCCATTGTGGCCTCTATGTCTGCCAACTTGCTCTCTCTACGGTACTTGGCCTGTAGGTTTGTGACGTCAGCTGGTATGTACGGCATGCTACTCAGAGTCCCCTTTTTACTGTGGATGAGAGATAGTATCTGTACCATTCTTGATGGACCGACGTTACAATCATGTAGCAGCTTTACGAATTGCCTTTCGACGGGGGTGAACCCTCTATGGGCGGTCAGAAATTTTACCAGGTCGAAATTCTTTATGAGTTGGTGGTTGTGCTCGTCAAAATATTCATTGACCACCCATTGTGCTCCATCTACGTTTAGCTTACACCGGATAGGGCACTCGGTCTTGAGAATGATACTTTTCTTTCGTTCCGGAACAACAGGCGCAACACCTTTCCCCTTCTTGTTCCTCCGTGCCTTGTGGCACCTCATCTCGCCTCTGCTGTACTCGTTAGTTTTCTTAATTTTCCTATGGTACTCGGTGTTGACCGCAAATCCATGGAACTTTGCATATGTCTGGTAGTATTCCTTTGCTTCTTCGAACGATTCAAATCTCTGCCCAATGTACGGTGGCTGAGGTACCACGATCTCTGATTACCCACCATCTTCATCCCCTTGTGCGTCGTCGTCAGTTTCATCATTCACTTCAGTATCGGCGGCAGTTCCATCTACTTGAGTGTTGCCAGTGCTTGTGTTCAAAGGGGTGCTTGTCGGCATTGCTGGAATGATTGCCATTCCCGACTCTGACTCGAAATTGTTTGCGGCATGATTGTCTGCTGGCTGGTGGAACACGTCTTCCGTGCGCTCAGAGCTCCCCGCAGTAGATGTCCCCGCGCCGCTGTTCAGTGTAGTTGTAGGCCCTGTAATAGAAAAAACAGGTACGAGAGTAAGATTTTTGTTTGGATAACATGTGTATCGCAACGGATCACACCATCTTCGAGTGATTTGGCATGACATCATTTCAAACAGCAAGCCGTGAGTCTGCGCGTGGACATGTATGGCAACTGTAGCTGTCCAGTCATGGCAGCTACTGTTCAACAAACATGGCAACTATTGTTTTTCCTACAAATAACTACAAATAACAAATGTAGCGTTGTTTTTTGTGGTTCAGTTTTTTTCCTTACCTTGTTGTGCTGCATTTGACCATCTTGTGTGGTCTGTGACACCATAATGACGTGCTCCATCTGCAATTTGTGAAGCTTGCCACAAGACGTTTGCCGGGTTACCACCAGCGTAATAACCTGTAAGCATGGTAGTGGTTGGTCAATTCATGGCAAATGCAGTTTGTGCTAGCACGGCAACTGCAGTTTTACTGGCATGGCAACTGTAGTTGCATCGGTATGGCAACCGCAGTTGTTCCTTCATGGCAACTGCAGTTGCCATGGCATGGCAAATGTAGTTGCACTGGCATGGCAACTGCAGTTGTTCCTCCATGGTAACTGCAGGTGTCCAGGGATGGCAACAACAGTTGTCCAGGGATGACAAGTGTAGTTTTTAATTCATGGCAATTGTAGATGTCCAGTCATGGCAATTGTAGTTGTCAACTATGCTCCTTCTGCTAATTGAGTATCCGCAACTTCACTTTTTTATGGACTCACCTATGTATGACGTCGATGGCAGGTACATGGGTGCTGCCTGATGCCATGTGCTGCATGAAGGCTCTGCATTTTCACCCGTGATAACTCGTGGGTCCTTTTGCCAGTTTTTTTGCATGTTCATTTTTCATGTCCACAGCAGTATGTGCTCTTTTTTCGTTTTGCATTACCTTGATTAGCCATACTAGCTAGTTGAAGTTGGCTGCCCGTATATTTGTGAGTGTTAGTGCCTTGTGACTGAACTTGTCACGGGGGCCCCCTAAGAGTGTTTTGGTCATAAGAACCTGCGAAAAAATGATAGTGTATAACATAAGTAGAATGTCATCTTCATCGTTGCGAAGATGGCAACTGTTCTCCTCTTTTGTTATCACGCATCATACCTACGCCTGCATACTATTCTAGTAGTGGCAGCAACGGCCCTGCAGAGATGAGTTGACTGTACTCTGATGCATCCCAAGGGGGTGTTTCTGGCCTTTGAGAACCCCAAGCATCAACGTCATCTTCGTGATTCATTCTTTCCGTGTCTCGCTTCTTTCCGATGTGTTCTCAATCACTGGATGAACAAGAAGGCATCAACAATCCACAAGAATTGTATTCTTCTGCTGCTTGCACATAGAAGATAGGGATGGCAAGCAACAGGTCAAATAGGTGGCAGCTACTGACAACGAAAGGTGGCAACTGTCGTTATACACAAGTGGCAATTAATTTTTCCCACCCCCTTCATTTCAAAAATTGTCCTTCCTGCCCCTTTTTAGGGATTCCTACTCATCCATTTCATACCCAACTACTTGCGTCAATTAAACTATGAACTTAAGTTAATCTCAAACGTAGTACATGACAGATCTGGTGTATTCTGCCTGGCAGTTGCGAATATACACTGAACCATGCAGTGTTCTATCCCTATAGCATGGACCCAGTACAAGATCGGGAGATTTTCAGCTTTAAGGATGAGAAGGATGAGATCGGGAGATTTCACCTGGTTTTAGATGATCGTCTCTGGAGGGCTGGGTTGGAGTGGGGGGCTGGGGCTGGGAAGGGTTGGGGTGTGGTTTGCGGTGGGAGCGCCCTACGGATCTGCCCTGGTTGCCATGGCAACCAGAGATGGCCGGCGACGGAGGTCGGGGTTCGAGAGGTGGGGGACAATGGCGGCAAACGAGAGAGGGGATGGATCGAAGGCCGGGAACGGCTGGGTCGTGCGGGCAGCGGGTCGTCTGGCCCGTACAAGACAGTGCGGGCGGGGTTGCCACACACCGGACGTGCGGGCCGTGTTTTTGTACGCGCGGACGTGGTCGTGCGGGCCGGTTCCCGTCCATGCCACACGAGACGTGCGGGCGGGTTCCCATCCATACCACACGTGTAGAAGTTATTCAGACCCTAAAAAAAAGACATTAGGCGGGACGGAACCGCCAATAACTCGGCACGCAATGCCCACGGACCCGACCCGTCCACCACCACCACCTTCCATGGACAGATAAAATTGGCCGGGAGCCCCCTGGGGATCAATCCTAATCGCTTGCCGACCCTCGACAGCACAGTCTAACCTGTCGCGCCGCTGCAGTATCATTGGTGGTCGCCGCGGCGCCGCCTATTATATTGCCCCCCCTTCGATTTCCTTTCTGCCTTCTTTTTCTCTCCGCGACGCAACAACGCCAACGTTTTGGTTCCTTCCTTCCTTCCTTCGTCTCCTCCCACGCCCGCCGATCCCACAGGCAACGATGGTCGACACCAGGCGGAGCGCAGCGGCCAAGCGCCCCTCGGACGACGACGACGACAAGGGCTCGCCGCCGCCGCCGTCCGACCAGGCGCCGGGGGCCGAGGCCCAGTCGTCGGGCGCCCGCAGGCCCGGCAAGCGCGCCAAGGTCCGGATCTCCCCCCTGCATGCGCCGCGCTCGCCTTGATCCCTTCTTGCTCTCATCACACGACGCTCTTGTTCTCCGCAGGCTACGGCGCCCGAGGATGATATCACCAAGACGGCGGCGCCGGCGACAGATGCGGCGGCTATCGCCACCGGTCCGCCGGTCGCACCGCCGGACACCACCGGCCTCCAGGCGCTCACCGGCGCCATGGACAGGCTGGAGGCCTTCCTGAGGTCAGGGGAGGCGGCGTCGAATTCGGACGGTACGAGCCTCACCTTTTGGGTTCTGGTGGCGCCCAAAGACGTCCCTTTTCGGCTGGGGCCTTTAGGTCTGATCTGATGATTTTTCTCGCTTGCGCAGGGCATAAGCGTGGCGCCACTGACAAAGATTTATCTGCAATGTTGAAGAGGGCCAAGGATTTGTCCGCCAAGGCCACATCCAACAAACGCCACGGCGCACTGGGCAGCAGGCGCCAGGAGCCCTGGTGCAGGCTAATCTCACAGTATGCCACGGTGCGTCTTCTTTCTCGTCTCTTTTTTTACTCATCAATCCAAGCAGATTGCTTCGACTTCCCTTTTTTCTATGCACTTGGAATATATATTTGTGCCAATAACATCAATAGCGCTTCTCTACTATTTATCCAAAACCCGTGCTGTTAAACCTCGTCTTCCCTCTCAGGATAGGTTGTTTTGGCAAACAATCTTTTTAGTGAAAGCATTTCATTTCAGTCTGAAGTCTGTATTTCTACACTGTTACATGAAACCCTTGATTTTCCAACCAATATGTTTGCTGAATTGCTCGCTCCTTTTTCATCACTTTGGGATGAAACCCTTGATTTTCCAAGTAGTGATGTTATTGACTTATATTGTAGTACAATTTTACATAACTGTGATTCAAGTCTAACCTTAAAGGTTAATTGACTAAATATTTTTATTTCATTATTTTGATTGGAAGAGACTACATAATAATTAACAAATTCATCAGATACTAGCAGCTCTTCATTTAGTTGACTGCATTTCTATTCGTTTTGCAGGATCCTTCCCTTCCCATTCATTCCTCCTATTTTACTGTTGGTTATGGAGCACAATATGATTTGAGACTGGGCGAGTCATCTACTAGCTCACTTGTTTGTAAACTGAAGCTTGCTACTAAGGTATAAATTTTCCGGAAAATTTAGGAGTTCCAGTGTTATGCACTTGGTTTACCTCCTATTTACCCCTCTTTTTTTATGTTGACCTTTTGATATCAGCGAGGTGCTCTACTTGAAATACACGAGCCCAAAGTTGTTCGTGTAAATGGCAAGACTTTGGACAAGAATGCTAAAGTTACCTTAAATGGAGGGGATGAAATTGTCTTCAGTTCACCTTTGAGGCGTGCTTACGTATCCTTTTTTTTATTGCCTGCCGTCTATATGCAGCAGATAGGTTGCTGGTTCTGTTTGTGGTCTACACTGATGAAGGAGCTTTGGTTCTATTGTTCAGTTGAAGTAGTATGCAATGGTTAGGCAAGTAAAGTTGTTACTGTTTGATGTCCTTAATTAATGTGATGATAGATATTTCAGCAACACCAGCAGGATAAATCAAGCACTTCAGCGTTTTCCTCTACTTGCAGTAGTATCCATCAGGGGCAACATTCACTTATCAAAGATATTCAAGATCATCTGTCATCTAAAGGACCCAAATTACCATCCTTTTACTTTGGTAAAAGCCGACCTCCATTGACTCCATTGATGCCTATTGGTGAGACTAATGTATTTTATTTTAAATTTGCATTTTATTGTGGTAAAAAGGCCGCTAATGTAATCACCTTTTGCAGGATCATCAGCGGATCCAGATATATTTGGTAGTTTCTGTAAAACAAGGGAGGACCAGTCTAACTCTGAAGAAAGTGCACAGTCTGCCCGGTCTCAACTATCAAAGGAGGATCTAAAAAATGCAACAAATGATGCTAGTGACATATCTGAGTCATTTGATAATTTTCCATATTATCTAAGGTAAATTCTTATGATATCTTGTAAATATACTTAGTTATTACTGTCATATTGGTCTGTCCTCATCTGGGGTATGGAGTTGGTAAATACATGGCTTCTGTGCATCATAATTTTGAACATGTGATAAGATGCTCGGTTGTTCGGCATATGTATTACTAATTGCGTGATCAAATAGGATACCTGGATAATCTGTATGATGATCTCTTGTTAGCACTAATTGCGTGATCAAATAGGATACCTGGATAATCTGTATGATGATCTCTTGTTAGCGATCACAGATGTAATGTGTTGGTTTAATTTTGTCCCATGATTAAGAACAGTGTCCTGATACTAGTTGTCTTTGCAGCGAGGATACCAAATGTGCTCTTCTGTCATCAGCATTTGTGCATTTACAATGCAAAGACTATATTGAGTTTACCAGACACATTTCTTCTCTCGGTCAACGAGCATTGCTATCCGGTTCGGCAGGTATCTACCGTGCACTTGTTGTAAGCTTGGTATTGTATTGTAGCTTTGCTAATTTTACAAAGATCTGTACTAGTATATTAAGTGCAGCAACCTATCTTGACAGGGACTGAGATCTACCAACAATATCTGGTGAAGGCACTTGCAGAACATTTCGGTGCAAGGTTGCTCACAGTCGATTCTTCAATGCTGTTCGGTGTAAGCTTCTTAGCAATTACCCATGTTTTCTTATCGACATTACTGCTTGTTCTCTATTTTCTTTATCAACTCATTGACATAAATGGTTTACTCATCTTCCTGTAGTTTGTTTTGCAAAAAAGACAAAAAAAACCTTGCTTTTGTGTGATTCTAGACCGTAAGAGTAGTCTGTATTTTGTTTGGTAATTGAGAAACTCAAAACATATATTTCTTGTTTCAGGGGCAGACTTCCAAGGAATTAGAGTCATACAAAAAAGGTAAGAACATTGATATTTTGTGATATTTTGTAGGCCATCGTCTTTTTCTGGTGCAAGTTTATGGCTGATCAGTAGTATCAATGATACTCTGGAACGTGGTTCAAATGTTTTGGTATATCTGTAAAATAAATGTCATTGATAATCTGATATTTTGTTCAGGTGATAGAGTGAGGTACATTGGTTCATTACTGCCGACAAACGTTATCCTTGACGGACATAGGTATTCATTGTCTTGGCACTATTTGCACTTCCTGCAACTATTTGCGGTCATTCTATTTTCAATGAAATTGTTTGATGTTTTGGTTCAACGAACAAAATAAAGTGGGTGCTATTATTTTGATTTGTCTACTGTCTTTCGTTGCTTCCTGAGGTTTATGAAGATGTGGATATCTCGTCCTGGGAAAGCATACAAACTTCTCATTGTTGTTATTACCTGCAACTTAATGTCCTGTAATGCTGCCTCTGGCTGATGTTAGATTGTTTGATCTGTAGTCCTCCAGAATTTGGCTCGCTAGGTCAAATATGTCTTCCTTTCGAAGAAAATAGATCATCAAAGGTTGGGGTAAGGTTTGATGAACAAATCCCAGGAGGTATTGATCTTGGAGGCAGTTGTGAAGTTGATCATGGCTTATTTTGTTCAGGTTAGTCTTTGGTGTGTTCATTTTTTTCTAAAGAAATGACGATAAATTGAGTGTTGCTAGTTGTGCTTAAATTTTATGGTTACTGCAACAGTGAAGTTCAGTTCAGTTCAGTTGCTTATTTGAATTCCAATCTACTGTCATTCCAGTTGATTCTTTATGCCTCGACAGTCCAGGATGGGAAAATAGATCCAAGCACCCATTTGATGTGATCATTCAGGTATGTACATCTATGCATTAATTTTAGTCATGATCTGCATCAATGTTGTTTTTGCTTTCCTTATTAACTGTGTGTGTTCCACAGTTTATCTCTGAAGAAATACAGCATGGCCCTATGGTCCTATTTCTGAAGGACACAGAAAAAATATGTGGGAATAATGATTCCTATTATGGTCTGAAGAGCAAGCTCGAACATTTCCCGGCAGGTGTTTTTATTGTTGGTTCTCATATCCAGCCTGACAGTCGCAAAGAGAAGGTACTGTTTGTAGAGTTTGTTTATTGTGATCTATGAATGCTCGTTCTAAATCTTTTGCGTGGCTAACTCGTCACTTATAGCTAACAGAGATACTTGTACATGCAGGCAAATGCGGGGTCTCTTTTCCTTTCAAAGTTCCCTTATAGCCAAGCAATTCTTGACCTTGCATTGCAGGTAGCTTTTAATTGTACTGTACCAAATATTACCATTTCTTGTGAAAATAGTTTATGTTTATGACCTATATTAGTTTTTTCAGAACTTCAATTAGCTAGCAACAGGGGTACAATCAGCGTTTAACGTCATTTCAATTTCCCTTGGGTAGTTTCACAGCCAAACTTTAGTTCTACCTCGCACCCTACCTTGCTTAGCTAACTCATGACTAATGGCTATCCTGCACACACACACATCCATTTCCCTCATCATCTCACATATAACAGTGAAACACACCTATATTAGTTAACTGTGTTGGAAATAATGTTTCTCGTTCGGGAATTCCTTTCGGAGGAAATATGTGGGACCTCAGTTCAACCTTGGACCAATTTTTTTTTCCTTTTTATGTATCTTCCTTTGGCATTGTCAGGCCAGATTTTTTCTGTGAGTTGCACATTTGACAATTAATACACATAATTTTATAGTCTCGCATGATGGTTTCATACCATCACAAATCCAACATTAAGTTTGAAATTTGCCAATAGTACCATACAAGTGGACCCATGGGTTGTGTTTCACGATGATGAATAGTGGATGCCTGAAGGGCTGATTCCTTGAAGTTCTTCGAAATTTTGGGTGTGCCGGTGCATACACAGCATTCCCCTAGTACGGCTTCTCTTTTTCCGGTGTCATCATTGGCATAGGACAACAATCTTAAGAGTAATACGTAAACCTAAGAAGATACTTAGCCTTTTTTTTGACGAGTCTGTTAGTGTTTGGTTCCCAGCCACAGTTTGTCACGCCTAACCTTGTGGGCGCAAGTGACACTATTTCTTAGGTATGTGTTCCTGACCACAGCTGTGGCTTGCCACTTTATTACTCACGTAGTGCATGTGTCATGCATATAACCTTTTGCCAACTTTTGCTACACTTGTGCCTCCATTATTGCCAGCGACACTTTTGTGGCGAACTAGTGCGACATCATGCATTTAGGAACAGCGTTTTTTTAAAATTCTCTGTGGCTTCTTTGGCCTACCCCAACTTGTTTGGTACTAAAGGCTTTTTGTTGTTGTTGTTGTTGTTCTGTGGCTTCTTTTGTAGATCTTTTCCATCATTTGACTTCTAATTGTTAAAAGAACTAGGTGACGTGCACGTTATGATTTCAGAAGTCTTCATTCTCCACCACATTGGTGCTTTCTTGTTACAAACTGACACAAGGAAATGCAGGACTTGGATCGGGTACATGATAAAAGTAAGGAAATGTCAAAGGGGATGAGGCATCTAACAAAGATTTTCCCAAATAAAGTGACGATCCAACCACCACAAGTATGTTACTCGAGTTAATCTGAGAGAATAGTTCATCTTGTGTGTAGTCCCTTCTGTCATCTTAACATCTGGAAGAACTGTTTACAGGATGAAGTTGAGCTTTCACGGTGGAACCAGATGTTAGATCAAGATATTGAAATTCTTAAAGCAAATGATAACACTTCAAAAATACGCTCTGTAAGTCACAGTTCTAAAAACATTTCTCACCTAAGTATGTTTGCAATTATTTGTTTACGAGTATACTCTGTTGTTTTCATTAAATGTTCTGGGTACTGTTTATCTTTCTTTAATCTGTTATTTTGTTTGAACTAGTACTCTTTGTGTTTTGTAATAAATTATAAATAAAGATAAGCATATAGCGCCGGTCTTGGCTTTGACATCTGTTCATGTTGCATACCTTGAAGCTTATGGTGCTGTACTATTTTATTATTCTTATTCATCTCTAGATTTGTGTCAAAGCATGTAACAGTTTCAGAAGTTCTGTGAGTAACTAGAGAAATATAGCTTCTCTTTTACCATCTACAGGGAGCTAAGCAAGTGGGTGTGTTTTGTTAGGATTATCATTGACTTTGCTATAATGTTTCCAGTTTGGTTACTTAATGGACTCGTTACTCCCATGAACTTATTTGTTATTCTTAATTAGAATTTTATTGGTTTTGTTAATATCCGTGTGCAATTCCCTTCAGTTTCTAACGCGGATTGGCTTGGAATGCTCTGATCTTGAGACAATATATGTCAAGGATCGCACCCTTACAAATGAGTGTGAGTAGCATTTCTATTCAAGTTTCTGCCAAGTTACAATTTTGTCCAATTGCATGATGTGTTCATTATTTATTTTTCAGGTATTGATACAATAGTTGGTTTTGCTTTGAGCCATCAACTAAAGCACTTAACAGCTACAAACCCTGACCCTTCAATTGATTTGCAATTTTCCCTATCTAGTGAAAGGTTCCCCATCTATTTTTTTGTTTTCCACCAAGTTGACTACACAATTTATTCTGGTTCCTCGTGAACTTAATCATTCAACCTTTATTGACCATTCCAGTCTGAAGCATGGAGTTGATATGTTGGAAAGTATCCAGTCTGGCCCTAAGACCAGCAACAAAAGGAAGTCACTTAAGGTATGCCTTCTTTTAGTATATCCGCTTTCTTAAGCATTTGTACTGTTTTATGCATACTGTTCATGAAGGGGCAGGCCTGGTGCAGTGGTGAGGTACTCCCCACTTGTGCCAAGAGGTCCTGAGTTCAACGCAACCTCTTTGCATTGCACTGTGCAGGGGTAAGGCTTGCCTTGTATAATCCTTCCCCAGACTCCACCTGATGTGGGAGCTCTAGCACTGGGCCTGTCCATTTTTTTAAGCATACTGTTCATACAGCTCACTTGTATAGTTATGCTATGCACCTTCATGACTATTTCATCTATAGTAGCTGAGAGGAAACCATTACTACTTCTGAGCGCTGATTATGCTACAGTGCTATAACTATATGAAGTCATTACAAATGAATAGAGCTAACTGTTCTTTCCAACAATGCCAGGACATTGGTACGGAAAACGAATTTGAAAAGAGGCTTCTTGCCGATGTTATCCCTCCAGATGAAATAGGAGTTACATTTGAGGACATCGGAGCACTGGAAAGTGTCAAGGAAACTCTGAAGGAGTTAGTGATGCTGCCCTTGCAAAGGCCTGAATTGTTTTCCAAAGGACAACTTATGAAGGTATATATTATTTATATACTTTAAAAGCTGTTTGAAAAAATGGCATTTCTTGGTAAGGTTTCCGTATTGAAGTCAAATATTAATTAAACGCCAAAACTTTACCAAGAAATACTCCTCAAAAAGCAGGCTCTTAGGAACTTCTGTGTTTTTGTAGATATGCTATATAGTATGAACGTATCACTTCTCTTGCCTTTTGTCATTTAATATAAAAACTAGCAAAGTGAAGCAAGTTTAATCCCTTGGTGGTCAGTTGATCATAACTTAAAGTTTATGCCTTTCACCTTCTGGTTTTGGGAGTTGCCCAATAAATAAGGCACCTAATGAACATGGTGAAAGAAGTAATATATGCCAATCTGAATAGCAAAATATAGCTACCACTCCCTCCGTTCCTTTATATAAGGTGTATTTGTTTTTTCAAATATCAAATGAGTGCATGTTTGACCGAGTTTTTACCATTTGATCCATCATAAAAAGTAGTTCCATATTTTATCTACTAGGTATTGCAGATGTTTTTATTTTATTCAATAATCTTGGTCAAACATTGCATGGAAATCAATACACCTTATATTCTGGAACGGAGGGAGTATCATTTAGCAAAGTTATGATCATTTGTTCTGTTTATGAAATAGTGGAACCTTTTTATTTCTAAGCTGACTATTGTTACTTTTGTTACGCTAGCCATGTAAAGGAATATTACTTTTTGGTCCGCCTGGTACGGGGAAGACGATGCTTGCGAAAGCTGTGGCAACAGAGGCTGGTGCTAATTTCATAAACATATCAATGTCAAGTATATCCTCAAAGGTATTCCATTTGATAGGATTGGCTGATGTCTTGCCTTATTTCTGCATTCCGGGTGTTTGCGTCATCAGCTCTAAATCACATGTTGTTGCAGTGGTTTGGTGAAGGAGAGAAGTACGTGAAAGCTGTGTTTTCACTGGCAAGCAAAATTGCTCCAAGTGTCATTTTCGTAGATGAGGTAAGCTAATGCAACTGTGACTATTCAATATCGATAATTTTGTTGCACTGTATGGGCACATACTTGCTAAGTTTGTTGTTAATCCTGAAGGGTGGTGCTTATTTTCTTGCTGTTTTTGCATTTCTTAGGTTGATGGCATGTTGGGTAGACGTGAGAACCCTGGAGAGCATGAAGCCATGCGCAAGATGAAAAACGAGTTTATGGTGAACTGGGATGGGCTAAGAACAAAAAATAAAGAACGAGTATTGGTCCTTGCTGCGACTAATAGGCCATTTGACCTTGATGAAGCTGTTATTAGGAGGCTTCCAAGGAGGTGATTTTTCAGTTCTTTCTTAGGATTCATATTTTGATACTCAGAAATTATAGTTTATTGACTGATCATTTTATGGAAATTGTTTTCTTTAGGTTGATGGTGAATTTGCCTGATGCATCAAATAGAAGAAAAATTATTAGCGTCATACTAGCCAAAGAAGATTTGGCAGATGACCTTGATCTTGAAGCCATTGCTAACTTGACGGTAGGATACTCAGGCAGTGATCTTAAGGTATTGTACTACTATAATGAGTCCTGTGGCAAACGTGTTTCTTTTCTACCATGCTTATGCTCTTTTGCAATTATTTTTCAGAATCTTTGTGTGACTGCTGCTCATCTTCCTATTAGAGAGCTCCTTGAAAAGGAGAAAAAGGTTTACTTCTATCCTCCCAAACTTGTATAGTTTCTTTGTTATGTAGCCTTATGGTTGTAAATTGTAATATATCCCCCTCCGTTCCAAAATATAGGGCGTAGTTTGACTGTCCGTACTTGACCTTTGACCATAAACCTCTGATGAAGTATTAATGCAAAACCTATTCATTATTGGACTAACTATTGGTCAAATCTTGAATCTGTGCGTCCAAAACTATGCCTTATATTTTGCAAAAGAGGTACTCCCTCTGTCCCAAAATAAATGTCTCAACTTGACACTTATTTTGGGACAGAGGAAGTAGTATATAGATTAGTAATGAAATCAATGGAACATGACCATCTTCTGTATTTATTTATATTTGACAGTGATGGATGATGTGAAATGGATTTGACCTTTTGTGTGTCCACTCGCAGGAGAGAGCTTTGGCAGAAGTAGAAAACAGACCATTGCCCCAATCGTGTTCTAGCAATGATGTCCGTGCCTTGAGAATAAGTGATTTCAAACATGCACATGAACAGGTAAGTTATCGTGACTATGCGTTTGTGCTGTGGGTTGGTAGCTATGCTGTATCATGCTAAGTATTTTTAAACCCTGATACAGAAGAAAGAAATTGTGCTGCCTGATAGAATAATGTCCTGACCTTGTATGTCACTTGCTTGTAGGTTTGTGCAAGTGTATCTTCTGATTCAACGAATATGAACGAGCTTGTTCAGTGGAATGATCTCTACGGAGAAGGTGGGTCGAGGAAAACGACAACGCTAAGCTACTTCATGTAGCAATGTTGAGAGCATGTACATACATGATAAACCTTAGCACAGAGCAATGGCTGCGACTGGAGGGGGCTACAGTAAAAAGAAGTGTAGGCATCTGTTGCTAGTCATCAGATCAAGAAGGGACCGTCATAGTGAGAGCAACGGAGGGATGCAAATCTGGTTGATGCCTTGTCAACAACAGCACAGCTGACATGGCCTACTCCAGCGCATCACCATCCAAAGGAGATAGATTTGTATTTGTAGCACCATCATGCTTGGGTCAGGCCGGTTCATGCTGGCCATCGTTTTTCGTCGGTTATTATTGAGAATCTTTGTTTAGATTGCAAGTTGTAGAGCCTGTGCAAGTGTACAGCATGAATGAGCAGGTCAGGTCAATTAACTTGTTATTGTGGTCAGTTCAGGGAAATATTCATTTTATTAACCAGATTAATTTATTACTTGGTGTCGTAATCATCTTTGACGCCCGGGAGAGATTTTCTTTTCTTTTTTGTCATTATTATTGGAGATGAGTGTTTCATTTAGCCCCTTGGTGGCGCCTGCGTGCAGGATCACGCTACTGGGCTTGGTGTCGCAATCTTTGACGGTTCAATGTCTCATTATTGGAGATGATTGTTTCCTTTTGGCCCCGCCTGCGTGTATAATCACGCTACTGGGCGAATTGTATTGAGTCAGAATTGTGCAGGTGTATCCAGAAAGCTTAAAAAAATGGTTTTCTAACAAGAGAGTTCTTGCATTTTCGTTCTAGGCCTAGTAAACAATTTTTAGTATATATTGTTGGTCTTTCAGTTTAGAGAGAAGTACATATTACACCCCTCAACTCTAGCCCTAGTCTAATATACAACCCCCAACTTCAAAACCGTCTAATCTGCAACCTCTAACTCTTAAAAAAAAATGCAGGATTTATTATGTTTTAAGAGTTGGAAGTTACAGATTAGACAGTTTTGGAGTCTTCAGTTTATGCAGGATTCATTATGTTTTGATACTTCACTGTGGATGTTGGGCACCAGAAATAAATTTGCATTTTTTTCCTTTTGTCCAAGAAATCACACATTTAGTAACCTACATGTTTGTTGAGCTGATAAATATCCAGAACGGAAAAGAATTCTATGAGACCAGATCTCACGTGAGTAAATAAGTCCTGTGCATAAACAAGTTTGGGCATTTCATGGAAATCTGCGTGCATATAATTTTTTGGAAAAAAAATATTCATACACCCGGGGCACTGGTTTCCAAGAGCCAAAAGGCTGTGTGCATGATCTTTTCTGTGTCTTATTCCTCTGGTCTCTGGTTTTCGAGTCTTTGCCAATATTTCTTTTTTGGAAAACGAGAATTCTTCGTCCGGACTTGCCGACATTTAGATGATCAAGTGGATGAGATCATTCCAGCAGTCTTGCGATGGATCTGCACGTCTCATATTATTGTGGACTGAAGAATAGTCTAGTCGTCTCTCTCACAAATGATGGTACATACACATTCCTATGGACGTGGTGAAGAAGTCGAAGTAGCTGGATCGAGGACGATGAGTGATGACAGCGACACTTGTGGGCGTGTTTGTAACATTTTTGTGCCTGACGAACTAACTGCACAATCCTGCTCCTCCTCCTCCTCTTCTTCTTCTTCTTCTTCTTCTTCTTCTTCTTCTTCTTCTTCTTAAATGATGAAAATGAAAGTCTTTTGTCTTGTTGAAAAAACGAAACGCTTTCTTGCAAAAAAGGAAAAAGGAAAAAAAAGGAAGCGCTTACTGAACCTCCAGAAGTTGAGCAGGAACCCTGATTGGTTTTGTCGTGCATGAATAGACAGCACATCAAGTCTCCATTCAGCTAACTAGGCAAGAAGAAAACACGGTTCTGCTGCCATGACTGCTGGGTGCATGAAGCAGCTCCTCTCCTCTCCTGCTACAAGAATCGCTCCATGAACATAAACGAGGTAAGGTGCACTGCAAATTTCTGAAGAAAATACACGAGGCCAAGGATCTCCAGCTAGAAGAAGAAGAAGACAACCATTTCGGTGAGTTTCACCTTTCTCATCGATCGATCGGTGGCCTCCTTAAGCGCATGCAGCGTGCTTTCGATGGACATTTCCAAGGACATGATTGAACATAAACTTATTCTTGCTTAATTGATTGGCAGACCTCATGCCTAAACAAATACTGTATAATCACGCCACAAGGTTTTCCAAAGAAAGAAGAAACCTTATCGAAAAAAGAAAGAAAGAAAGAAAGAAGAAACAGCAGTGCAAGAAAGAAATTACACTGATCTGCAGGATGCATCTGAGCATGCATCTAACAAGATAATTACACCCTGTCCCTGCTGCACGTACGGTGCGATGCTCACATGGAGTGGTTTATGAGGCCATGCACCACAAGGAGCCCCATGATGAGCGAGTGGTCCACGTTGGGCTCCACCACCAGCGTCAGCACGTCCTCGCCCAGGGACACCCCCGTCGCCGTCAGCTTCCTCTTCACCTCCGCCACCGCCAGCCCGGTGGCGTCGTCCACGATCCACGAGGCGCGCGCCGCCTGCTGCCGCCGCCTGCCGCCGTCCATCTTGTAGCGCACCGCGTGGCCGTCGCTCCTGAACTCGCAGCGCGGGCCGCGGCCCCACTTGTTGCTTACCACCGTGAACCACGGCGCACTCTGGTCGGGCTCCTCCCACCCGCCGCACCTGTACCCCTCCCACCTCCGGAACTTCTTGAGGACCTGGAGCACCACGCTCCCCGTGATGTCCATGAGGCACACGTCCACGGAGCGGTGGGAGCCGTAGTTGTCGACGCGGTAGACGATGCGGCCGCGGGAGTCGAAGACCGTGCAGCCGCTCCCGTTGAGCACCAGCGACTTCATCCAGATGGTGAACACCTCCCTCTGCTGGCTCCTGTGCTCTTCCCCTTCCCCTTGGTCTTTGACGACTTGGCCTTCGCCGGCCGCCGCCGCAGCCGGAGGAGCACCGGCGGCCGGCGTGTCTTGTAGGAGTAGCCGCTGCTGCGACGAACAGGAGGCCGAGGAGTGTACCTTGACCTTGGGCGTCCAGAGTTCAGCACCAAGGCACCACCTTGCGCCTCCCATGAGTCGCGCGCGCGCAGATTAACTCTTCCACTACTTGATTATGGCAAGTATGGGGGTTTCTGTAACTCTTCCACTACCTTCACCTTCCCTTGTGTAGTTGCGTGTGTATAAATATACACACACACACTCAGACCTCAGACGAGACCGGCTTTTCTACCACGGGAGGTACCGTGCATGCATAGCTGAGCTGTTTATGCTTTTATGGGAACCCTGCCACTTTGTCCACTATGATATTTCTTTTTACCTCCATGCTCTCATAATCATTTAGTGTTGTGTCAGAAATGTTACAGTTATTTTTTCAAAAAAAAAATGTTACAGTTACGTGCGTGATTATGGAACTTGCACAGTGCAAATATTCATCTATTCTCTCCTTCCACAAACACATGCTTTACACTATAAAGGTACTAATTAATTCAAATGTTTTATTATGTTTCAAAAAGAACAATCACACTATTTCACTGTGGTTCATTTGTTCGAAATTGTACCATAATGTTTCGTTCCGTGTCAATACACTTAATAGGGAAAGTAGTGGCTGAGCCTCAACTTAATAGGCATTCGTTCTCATGAATTTTTATTAGGTTTTATCGTGTTCTAGATTGCATCATTATGTTCATACAGTTTCATCATGTTTCAAAATACGAATTTAGAACTTGTGAAAATATATTTAGAAGTGGTCTTGTTTCAAAGTCCTAATCGCAAGGAAATCAAATATTTAAATGAATAATAAATTGGAATTGTGATTCAAAAAATAAAATATATTGAAGCTTGGAAATCATATGAAAATGTATGGATGGGTGAGGTACTATTGTGTCAGGGGGATATAGAACAGAGGTTGCTAGTGGTCAATGTATAACATAATTTAACCGAAAAAAGTTATGGCTTAATTTGTGACTCATTAAGGTATGGCTTAATTTGTGACTCATTAATGTGTGTGGACCAGCATGCATGGATCCATCTTCAAGAGAATGGACAGCTAAGCCATGCACAGGATCTCCCATGCATGGTAGAATCTCTTTTCTCAGGTCGCAAACTCCCTTTTACCGGTGTGAAGGTCAAGATCGGAGAGAGAGAGAGTTTAGCTTAAACGCATGGGGGATGGAGATAGGTAGTAGTAGTAGATGCGCGCGGAGGTCGTCAGCCGTACTCCACTTACCGCATTTGATTTATGTGATGCTTATCAAGTTGGCACACAATAGTAGCTGATGCGGAGACCTTTTCTGTAATCGCTTACTGCTAGTACGTACGTATGGCGGTCTTGTACCGCATTTAATAGATGGAGGACTGTCCATCCTACAATACGCTGATGATATTATCATTTTTATGGAGCATGATTTGGCAAAAGCAAGAAACATAAAGTTTGTGTTATGCTTATTTAAACAGTTGTCGGGGTTAAAGATTAACTTTCATAAAAGTGAATTGTTTTGCTTTGAAAGAGCTAAAGACGAATAAGAAGCTTACAAACAATTGTTCGGGTGCGAATTGGGGTCTTTTCCCTTCACGTATTTGGGTATATCAATTCACCATCGCAAGCTTTCCAACAAAGAATGGAAGTGCATTGATGATCGATCTGAAAAGAAACTAAGCTCCTGGAAGGGCAAACTTATGTCATACGGAGGCCGACTAATTCTCATTAATTCGGTATTGTTAGAAATAGTTTAAACCTGCTATTGTAATCTCATCTGTATCTATCTCTACTCCCTCTTTCTCTTGTATTCATCCTGGTCTTCTGTACGACAGTTGTATCCTAGCGATCGACTGCTTCTTGTACCTCACGGCATATTACACCTAGATCAATAAATACCCACGCAGCTCTTCTCCTGGAAAGTAGGAACGCTTCCAACTTACATGGTATACAGAGCCTATTCTCTTCCCGATCTAGCTACCAGAAGCAATCCCCATCGCCATGTCTTCCAGCTCGGCCCCGATCGTCCTCAACCTCGGACCTCCGCCAGCCGAAAAGCTTACCAAGGGGAGCTACCTCTTGTGGAAGGCCCAGGTCATGCCCAGCCTGCGAGGAGCGTAGGTCATGGGGCTCCTGGATGGAACCGACGCAGCGCCCCCAGCCACGGTGGAGCAACATAAGTCGGACAAGACCATGGAAGTGGTACCCAATCCACTTTATGGGTCATGGCTATCAAAGGACCAGCAGGTCCTCAGCTACCTGATGAACTCCCTCTCCAAGGAAGTCCTGGCGCAGTTCGTCGGTAAGGAAAACACCTATGATCTGTGGACCGGGATTACCACTCTGTTTGCATCGCAGTCTCAGTCCCGCATCACGAACTTGATGATCGCCGTCACCACAACGAAGAAGGGCACTATGTCCAGTACCGCCTACATCTCCAAGATGAAGAGCCTCGGGGATGAACTCGCGGCGGCAGGGCGTCCCGTCTCCGATCCAGAGATGGTGGACTATGTACTCGCTGGATTAGATCGTGACTACGACCCTGTAGTGGAGGCCATTGGCGCTGTCAAGACCTCCATCAACGCTGACGAGCTCTTCACTCAGATCACCGCCTTCAACCAGCGCATGGAGATGCTGGGAGATGGAGGTGAGGCCGACTTCAACACCTCGGCCAATCTGGCGTACAGGGGTCGTGGCCAGTACAGGCCCAGGGGTCGTGCTCGCGGAACCAGGGGGCGCGGGCGAGGAAGGCACTCTCCGTCTGCCCCAAACAACAGCAACAGGGGGGCTCGAGGTGGGCGTCCTCAACAACAACAACAGCAACGCCCACCGCACCGGGACTATCCCGAGTGTCAAATCTGTCTCAAGCATCACCGAGGAGGTGCTCGTGCATGCTGGGATCGATACGAAGATGATGAGTATGAGGAGAAGGAGGCAAATGCCGTAACCGAGTCCTATGACATTGATACGAACTGGTATGCGGATACCGGAGCAAAAAATCACATCACGGATGAGCTCGACAAGTTGACAATCAGAGACAAGTACCGAGGACATGATCAAGTTCACACTGCAAGTGGTTCTGGTATGGATATTACTCATGTTGGTAGTTCAATTGTCAAAACCCCCGTGAAAAACTTTCATCTAAACAGAATTCTCTATGTGCCCGAAACATAAAAAAAATCTTCTTTTTGTTCATAGATTTACCCTTGATAATCGTGTTCTCATTGAATTTTATCGTTATTTCTTTTTGGTTAAGGACTTGGACACGAGGAGGGTTCTTCTTAGAGGCAAGTGCGTGGGAGGTCTCTACCCAATCATATCGTCATCATCATCATCAAATAAACATGCTTTAGTTGCTGTCAAGCCTTCTTCAGCAAAGTGGCACAGTAGATTAGGTCATCCTTCATCAGTTATTGTTAAGCTCGTTCTTAGTAAGAATAAACTTCCCCACTCTCATGAGTCCAACGTTGAGTCAATTTGTGATCCATGTCAACAAGCTAAAAGTCATCAGTTTCCATACACTATTTCTATCAGCAGTTCCACTGCATTACAACTTGTATTCTCAGATGTTTGGGGGCCAGCTCCTACCTCTGTTGGTAGACATTCCTATTAAGCTTCATTGATGATTATAGCAAATTTACTTGGATCTATCTTCTTAAGAAACGATCTGAAGTGTTTCAAGTTTTCAAGAATTTTCAGAATCTTGTTGAACGAAAACTAAACACTAAGATCATTGCCATGCAAACCGACTGGGGAGGTGAATACAAGAAGCTTAATCTCTTTTTTCAACAACTTGGTATCTCTCATCATGTTTCGTGTCCCCATGGACATCAACAGAACGGTTATACCGAGAGAAAACATCGCCATGTTGTTGAGGTAGGGTTAGCCCTGCTAGCAAATGCACCCATGCCATTGAAATTTTGGGATGAAGCTTTTTTGACTGCCACATATCTCATAAATTTGCTTCCTAGCAAAGTCATCAAATTCGAAACTCCCATCATACGTCTTTTTGGTACTACTCCTGATTATAAATCTCTCCGTGTGTTTAGTTGTGCTTGCTGGCCCAACCTTCGTCCATACAATACACGAAAACTTGTGTTTCGTTCCAAGAAGTGTGTATTCTTTGGATATAGTCCCATTCACAAAGGCGTTAAATGCTTAGATGTTTCCACCGGCAGGGTGTATATTTCTCGAGATGTTGTGTTCGATGAATCCGTATATCCTTTTGAGTCTCTTCATACCAACACCGGAGCACTTCTTAGGAAAGAAATTCTCCTCCTTCCATCCAATCTCCAAAACCTTGATCAAGGGGGCGACGATTGTACTAACCCAACTGATGATCGTACTAGTACTTCTCATGTGTAGGGTCATGCAGTAGACAGTGCAGCAAACGGTGCAGAAAATGATCAAATTTTTGAAGAAAATTGTGCTATATTTCATGTGGCGGAAGAAGATGTAGCCGGCGCGGAAGACGATGGAGATCTGGCGTCACCTGGAACTCATGTGCGCCAGGATTTATCGAATCGCGTGTGCCTCAGATCTTCCCAGGATCGCATGCCTGGCAGAGGCGTGTCGCGCCAGCCATCAGCCGCCACGTCACCGCATGCCACCCCGCGTCTCACACGCGGGCCTGCGACCGCGACTGAGCTGCCAGAAAGCGCGTCGCTAGGCGCGTCTGGTGCGGGATCTGAGTTGCATGCCCATGTGCGGGGCCCTCCACGGGATCTGCTATGGATATTGAAGTGAGTGCAGCCTCTCCTTCCGCCACACAGCAGACCACATAATCTGTTGTGCAAAGCAACTCCAGATTCTCTTCAAGATCCTCTGCGGGTGATTCATCTACACCACCTCTTGTACAGTGAATTCAACCACAACCAATTTCACGTGTTATGACTCGACTACAAAAAGGTATAAAAAAGCCAAAGATTAGAACTGATGACACTGTATGATATGGCATGTTGTGTGTTGCAGGAGAACCAACAAAATTAGAGGACGCACTGAAAGATTCAAAGTGGAAAAATGCAATGGATGAAGAATACATGGCACTTATGAGGAACAAGACACGGAATCTTGTACCGGAGCCAAGAGAGAAAAATATTATTGACTGTAAGTGGGTTTACAGAATCAAAAAGAAGTCAGATGGCTCAATTGACAGGTACACAGCATGGTTAGTTGCAAAAGGTTTCAAACAACGTTATGGTTTATATTATGAAGATACTTTCAATCCTGTTGTTAAAGCTGCAACCATTAGGCTTGTACTATCTATTGCTGTGTCTAGGGGGTGGAGCTTGAGACAGCTAGATGTTCAGAATGCGTTTTTACATGGTGTTTTGGAAGAGGAGGTTTACATGAGACAACCACCTGGGTATGCAGAAAAGAAGGCACCTCATTATGTGTGTAAACTTGATAAGTCACTTTATGGTTTGAAACAAGCACCAAGAGCATGGTACTCAAGGTTAAGCTCTCAATTAAGGCGCCTTGGTTTTACTGCATCTAAAGCTGACACATCGCTCTTTATTTATAACAAGGCAAACACAATTATTTTTGTGCTGGTATATGTTGATGATATTATAGTTGCAAGCTCTTCACAAAGTGCTACTAATGCTCTCTTGCATGATTTGAGTTCAGAATTTGCTTTGAAAGGTCTTGGTGATCTACACTTCTTCCTAGGCATTGAAGTAAAAAGGATTCAAGATGGTATAGTACTTAATCAAGAGAAATATGCTACTGAACTATTGGTTCGTATGGGGATGAAGGACTATAAGCCTTCTCCCACACCATTGTCTTCTTTAGAAAAACTTTCAGCCTTTGATGGAGAGCCACTTAAGGAAGAAGAAAGCACAAAGAATAGAAGTGCTGTGGGAGCCTTGCAGTACTTAACGTTGACAAGACCAGATATATCCTTTGCTGTCAACAAGGTTTGTCAGTATCTTCATGCACCTACCACTGTACATTGGACAACCGTTAAAAGAATTATACGGTATATAAAACACACTGTGAGCTTGGGCCTTCACTTCAGACGTTCTAATTCCACCCTTGTTAGTGCTTTCTCTGATGCTGACTGGGCAGGATGTAGTGATGACAGAAAGTCAACTGGAGGATTTTTAGTATTCTTTGGCTCTAATCTTATTTGTTGGATTGCTAGAAAACAAGCTACAGTGTCAAGGTCAAGTACTGAGGCTGAATACAAGTCATTGGCAAATGCTACTGCTGAGATCATTTGGTTGGAATCATTGCTTAGTGAACTGGGAATCGAGCAGCATCGTGTGTCATGTTTATGGTGTGATAATTTGGGAGCTACCTTTCTCTCTTCAAACCCACTTTTTCATGGCAGAACCAAACATATTGAAAATAGACTTTCACTTTGTGCGAGAAATAGTTGCAGAGAAGAAGTTGGACATACGGTTCATTCCTTCCAAAGATCAGGTAGCAGATGGGTTCACTAAAGCTCTTCCAAGCAAACCATTTGAATAATTCAAGAGAGATCTTAATGTAGGATAGTTGAGATTAAGGGAGGGTGTTAGAAATAATTTAAACCTGCTATTGTAATCTATCTGTATCTATCTCTACTCCCTCTTTCTCTCGTATTCATCCTAGTCTCTTGTACGATAGTTGTATCCTAGCGATCGACTGCTTCTTGTACCTCACGGCATATTACGCCCAGATCAATAAATACCCACGCGGCTCTCCTCCTAGAGAGTAGGAATGCTTCCAACTTACACTCACCAGTATGCCTATGTTTCTGCTATCCTTTTTTGAGGTACCAGTTGGAGTTCGGAAAAGACTAGATTTCTATCGATCGCGCTTCTTCTGGCAGAGTGATGAGTTAAAACGAAAGTACAGACTCGCGAAATGGGATATTATCTGTAGGCCAAAAGATCAAGGGGGCCTCGGCATAGAAAATTTAGAGGCGAAGAACAAATGTCTTCTCAGCAAGTGGCTGTACAAGCTATCTGTAGAGACTGATGCCACATGGGCCCAGATTCTGCGTAATAAGTACCTCCATTACAAGGATATTATTTGTAGGCCAAAAGATCAAGGGGGCCTTGTCGGTGTCAAAACCGGGCGATCTTGGGTAGGGGGTCCCGAACTGTGCGTCGAAGGATCGAAGGTAACAGGAGACAAGGGGGCACGATGTTTACCCAGGTTCAGGCCCTCTTAATGGAGGTAATACCCTACTTCCTGCTTGATTGACCTTGATGAATATAGGGGTTACAAGAGTTGATCTACCTCGAGATCGTAATCGCTAAACCCTAACTGTCTAGCCTATGAAAATTCTGATAGCCTCTACGGACCAAACCCTCCAGTTTATATAGACACAAGAGGAGCCTAGGGTTATACAGAGTCGGTTTACAGAGAAAGGAAACTACACATCCGGATGTCAAGCTTGCCATCCACGCAAAGGAGAGTCCCATCCGGACATGGGGGAAGGCCTCCTACCTTGTATCTTCACGGCCCACCAGTCTGGCCCATAGCTCGGACACTCGAGGACCCCTTAATCCAGGACTCCCTCAGTAGCCCCTGAACCAGTCTTCAATGGCGATGTATTCAGCACACATATTTGTCTTGGGCATTGCAAGGTGGGTTCCTCCTTCGAATAGCTTTAAAGTAGTCTTCTGAGTAAGGGAATTGTATCCGGCTCTGTATAATAGTTACAACCCTCAACCGCAAGGGCACAATACTTAATCAAGATAAGGCATGTCCACTGACAGCTTTTTCGGCGAAACGTTACGTCCGACCTTTTTATTAGTTTGAACCATTTTTTGGCCTCCCGCTTTCGCACTTCGAGGCGTAGCCTTTGTTGACACGTCTTGCCAAAGCAGAGATCGTGTCCCCTTATCGCGGGATTCTCATCAATACGAGTTTGGGTAATCCATCCATGTCGTTCGCACGACCCTTTGGGAATAGGTGAGTTTTAAGGCTAGTGGGGCGGGCGCTGGGTATTCACGGCCTATATAAGCGGATAAAGATCCCTCTTTTTTACCCCACGCCTTCTTCCTTCCTCAGCCTTCCCATCCTCGAGCTCCAGCGCCCAAGCTTCGATCTTCACCACCACCACCAACCTCTCCAGCCATTTCTGGATCCGGCTCTCAAGGCAAGTGGGTGGCCTCCTCCGTGACAGAGAAGGACATCAAGGAGCTCTGGGGGGCGGGGTGCCTGAGTGCGGACGTTGCACACAGGATGCCTGCCAAGAAGCAGGTCATCCCCACTTCGGAGCCCGGTGAAAGGGTGGTATTTATCCCCACTTCCTCCGCGGACTAGGGTTTCCACTTCACCCTTTTGTCCGCGGCCTCATGTTCTATTACGGGCTAGATTTCCACAATCTAGCCCCAAACTCCTTCCTCCACATCTCGGCGTCTATCATCGTGTGCGAGGCGCTCCTTCGCATCCCCCCCCCCCACTTCGGCCTATGGCTCAAAGTCTTCAACGTGAAGCTGAATGTGGTTGACGGGCAGCACACCGACTGTGGAGGTGCTATGGTGAGCAAGCTCCCCAATGTTACCTGGCCCAAAGGGGCCTTCGTGGAAACTGTCAAGATATGGCAGCAGGAGTGGTTCTACATCACCAAACCCCGCGACGCCAACTGGGCGGCCACTCCTGAGTTTAGATCCGGACCCCCGATGCGGCTCGCGTCGTGGAGCAACAAGGGTCTGGACTGGGGGTCGACCGACGAGGTGTTGACGCTGCAAAAGTGCATCAAAAACACTATAGAAAAGAACACCAGCCTCACTAACGTGATCCAGGTGATGCTATTCCGCCGGACCCTTCCCTGCCAGCGCCGGCCTCTCCACATGTGGGAGTTCAATCCGAAAGGGCCGCGGACCTTGCAGCGATTCTTCGGCACCACGCACGAAGAGATCTGGAAGCTGCTTTTCAAGGCCCAAAAGTCGTGGCCGGAGACGACCGACGACATCGGCCTTGACTACGCTCATCCGGCCACCCAGGTAAGTTTTTTAGTTTTCGAACATAACTCAGTTCACAAATCAAAGGGGTATGCTGAGACTTCCATCCTTTAATCAGGGCTGGACGAAGAAGGCGGAGCGGATCAAGTGTCTGACTCCGCTGCTCGAAAACCCATCTGATCCTCTGCTGACGAGGATGCTGGTCCCGATGCCGTACCAGGCGCCAGAGAAGAAGGCCAAGAAAAAGGGCAAGGAGTCCAAAGGTGGCCTCCGCCGTAAAGGTACTTCAGACGCTGTGTCCGGCAATACCGAAGCTCTCTCCTCCGACGAGGGAGATGAAGACGAAGAGGAGGAGGAAGAAGAAAATGGCGACCTTTGTAGACCCAGAGGCGGAGGCGTCCAAGAGGGGGAAGGTATCTGAAAGTGCGTTATATTGACTAGAGGGGGGTGAATAGGCGATTTTTATGAAAGTCTTCAAAACGTGGAAGTTATGAAGACAAACAGTAGAGATAAGCCTATCACTATGCAGCGGAAGTTAGATTACACTAGGCAAGCCATGGTCAAGTATTCAATAGAGTGAAAGCACAACGACAAGTAGTTGCAGTGTAATAAGGATCAGGTAGGAAGAAGTTATGAAGCCAAACAAATCATACAGTTTCGTTGTGAAGACAAAAGGTATAGCAAGCATGCACTGGCTTCACAATGAGTAACAGTAAGTAAAAAGAAGTGAAGATGAAACCAGTGACTCGACGAAGACAATGATGTGTTGGACCAGTTCCAGTTGCTGTGTCAACTGTACGTCTGGTTGGAGCGGCTAGGTATTTAAACCTTAGGACACACAGTCCCGGACACCCAGTCCTGAACACGCAGCTCAGGACACCAAGTCCTCAGCGTATTCTCCTTGAGCTAAGGTCACTTAGTCCTCGCCCAATCACTCTGGTAAGTCTTCAAGGTAGACTCCCAAACCTTCACAGACTTCGTTCACTGGCAATCCACAATGTCTCTTGGATGCTCTGAACGCGACGCCTAACCGTCTGGAGGATTCACAGTCCTCAAGTGTAATAAGTCTTCAGATCACACAGACAAGAAGACTTAAGTGATGCCCAATGTTCTCTGGCTCTGGGTGGTTAGGGCTTTTCTCCTCACTAGGAATTTTCTCTCAAAGGCTTCGAGGTGGGTTGCTCTCAAACGACAAAAGTCGTGCACTGAAATCTGAGCAACCAACCGATTATGGTTGTAGGGGGTGGGCTATTTATAGCCACTTGGCAACCCGACCTGATTTGTCCAAAATGACCTTGGGTCACTAAGGAACTGACACGTGTCTCAACGGTCAGATTTCAAACTCTCATGGCAACTTTACTTGGGCTACAAGCAAAGCTGACTTGTCCGGCTCTGGACAAGATTCGCTCTCATTGTCTTCACTCGAAGACATAGGTGTTTAGTTTGGGCATCACTTCAGTCATTCTAACTGGTTCTCCTGGACCCCACTTAATAATATGGTGGTTCCTATGACTCAACACAAAAGAAAAAGGAACTACGAAAGATCTAAGTCTTCGAGCTCCATAGGCTTCATAACGTGTCTTCTTTTGTCATAGTCTTCAATGTGAATATCTTCATATACCACCTTTGACTTCAATGTCTTCATACATTTTTAGGGGTCATCTCTGGTAGTAAAGCCGAATCAATGAGGGACTTCTACCTGTGTTATCCTGCAATTCTCACAAACACATTAGTCCCTCAACTAGGTTTGTCGTCAATACTCCAAAACCAACTAGGGGTGGCACTAGATGCACTTACAATCTCCCCCTTTTTGGTGATTGATGACAAACTAGTTGAAGTTTTCAACGAGGAATATAGTCTGTGAAATTGTAAAGGATAAGGAATTGTCTTCATAAGTTGCAAGGGCTCCCCCTGAAGATGTGCATATAAGTTAATTTGCTTTTGGAATGCAAATGCACATGGCAGGTTGTACTTGGAGATCCACTTCAGCTTATGATGACAATCCACTATGCATGTGAAAGTATATGAAGATAATGACATGCATAATGGAAAATGGACGTATGCAGAATGAGCTAAGTGCGGAATTTATCGTCGCACATGCGGAATTTATCTTCGCAAAACAGGGTGGCAAACAAGTAGCAGACGACCATCTGGTTTAAGTGTTACAACTCATAAGAACCAAATGAAGCAAAAACGAGAGTTGTAAGCACGAAGCAAAATATAGCAAAACATAAAGCACCCGCCCATATGGACCCGCTTGAAGACTATCAACCCATATGCTTCTCCCCCTTTTGTCAGCAAGGACCAAAAAGGTTGGAAGACATAGAGTGTCTACTCGTTTCCAGGAGCAGCAGGGTCGTTGGAGGTGTTTGGCGGTGCAGAAGAGCTTGGAGGTGCTGAAGCAGGTGGCGGTGATGTAGCATCGTCTTCTTCATCAATGATTCTGGCAGTGACTGTGGCAGCAGATGAAGAAAACTCAGAGTCTTCAAGTGACGGTGTGTTGCGCATCACAGCCCTTCTAGGAGGTGTGGTGTCAAACTTGAATCGCTCAGTGAAGCCATCCTCTTCAAGTTCAGCTTCAGTACACATCATTGATAGCCCTTTCCATGTACGACGATAGGTTTCATGAGTGACGAAAGCATTATTGGTGGCAAGATTTCGAAGACGATTAACATCCACCAAGAGGCTTTTCAGCTGTCGCTTTAGCCAGTCGTGATGCCTATCTTGCTTTTGATGAAGGGCCACAAGAAGCTCTCGGTCATTGAGAACACGAGCGCGCTTCTTGGGTCTTGAAGCAGGTGCACTATCAGTGGCTTCAGTTGAAGCAGGGTGTGGCGCACGTGTAGTGCCAGCCAAAGGATACACCCTGGAGATGGCTTCAACACCTTCATCGTTCTGAGTGAAGCTCTGGTGTTCTGCATTCTGAAGACTTAAAGGTTGCTTGGCAGGCTCAGGATATATAGCTTCAGCAGAGGTATCCACATCTGGCAAGAAGATCCGATGGTTTCGGGCTGAGGGCTGATACGAGATCGCAGAGTGCAGTTTGATCAGCCTCATCACCCAAGGAGCATAGAACTTCAAACCAAATAAATCTGAGCCTGACGCTGCAAGTTGGCGTATGAAGAAATCCTGTGCGTTGAAGCATTTGCCATGAAGGATATAGAATATGAGAGTCTTCATTGCACCCTCAATCTTGGCATGTGGAGAGTGTCCCTTAATGGGCCAGAGAGTCCGCCGGATGATGTGATATATGGTCCTGGGCAGGAACTCAAAGTCTTTAACAAAGAACTCTATTGGATAAGGAGCATCGTGGGGCAATGGCTTCATCATTGAGAGCATCTGACTCATATTTGGTTCAGGCCTCTGGAATATGCTCTCAATTGCTTCAGCATGTAGTTGACAGCCTTCCTTGAAGAATTCGCCAGGAGTGGGCAGGCCGGTGAGCTCAATGATATCAAATGCATTGGCTTCATGATGGACATTGCCGGTCATCCACTCCAGGACCCAAGTCTTCGGATCTCTGTTGTATCCTTTAATGTGGAGGGTGGCATAGAACTGAAGCAGAAGCTCTTCATTCCAGTGCTCTTCATCAGTGACAAACTGCAGCAGACCCACTTGCTTAAAGCAATCCAAAGCTTCCTCTAGACAGGGCAGACCAGCAATGGCTTCAACATCAAGGCGCTTGTGCGGGAAGATGCGACCTTGGTTGTATAGGATGCATGAATAGTAGCTGCACTGAGGATAGCTCCAGAACCTATCTAATGAAATCCTTTCCCTTGAATAGGGGTTCTTGGAGCTGTTGAAGAACGTATTGTCTGCCTTGAAGCTATTGATGTCAAAGGAGCCAGGTGCTGATGCAGGACCTGGGAACCTTGGCAGCCTTGGGACTGGCTTCTGGACATGAGGCCTGTGCTCAACATGGTAATCAAATTGAGGACCTGCAGCAGACTCAGGAACAGAAGTGTCTGGATTAGTAGCTTCGTTGTCTGCTGAAGCTTTTGGTGGGGAGGGCTCCACATTGGCTTCAATGTTGGTTGTGGCAGCCTCAACATTTTCAGCCTCCACTTGACTAGCTGGAGGGTCAGACTTAGGCACGTTCTCCTGGAGAACTGCTTCATGGTGTAGCGGGGGAGTAGGATCTTGTGGTACTTCTTCATTGTCTTCGGCTGATGCAGCCGGAATGTCTTCAGCATAGACTTGAGGCCTTGGACCTCTGCGAAGCCTACGGAACGCAGACGACGCCTGTGGGGTTGGAATGGGCTGGGCCTCAAAGTCTTCTTCCTCTTGAGGGCGATCCGCCCATGACGCATCTTGTGCAATTGGCGTCAGAGGACGACCAATGCTGATGAGTTCGCTGTGTTCATACTGAGGAAGGGCTGCATCATCTTGTACATTGTCCTGATGACCAATGTCTTCAGCAGCGATGGGGTCGACTGCTGGTATATCTTCAGCTTCAGGAGCTTCTATGGAAGCAGGCTCATGAACTGTCAGTTGTCGTTCTGCGTTCGGGTGAACCATAGAAATAGGTTCAACTATCAAGGGCTCTGTGGGAGCAGCCCGAGATTTCTTGGTCTTTCTTTTCTTCTTGCTGGGGGCAGTAGGAGAGGCTTCAGAGCTTTTCCGCTTCTGGGCTTCAGCCTCAGCAGTTCTTGTCTTCTTGAGCTCTGAAGCTGTTGACCGGCTCTTTGGCTTCGAGCCAGTCGTTGCAGTTGGGAAGACAAGTGGAACTGCTTCCTGACTTGATGCCTCTGGTTCAGCTGGAACAGTGTTCTTCTTTTTCTTTGCGGCCATCTTGGGGTCGATGCCAGGACGCCCAAGTGCCTTGCGCTTCTCAGCCTCATTGTAGGCTTGCACACATCTCTCAGCCAGAGACTTCATCCGCTCACGTGAACCTTGAGCTTCTGCACGCTTCTTCAGAAAGTTTTCCTTAAGTTCATGCAACATGGTCTTGAAGCTCTTCACTTCTTGCACGCTGAGCTTGGCCATATGCTTCTTGAACTGAGCCTTTTCATGATCAATTTTCTGCTTCAGTTCAACTATGCGCTGGGCAATAGCAAGTTCTGAAGCAATAGCGCCTTGGAATGCGACGCTGAGGCCAACGGGCAGCTGCAGATCTTCAAAGCTGATGTCTGGTGAGGCAAACCATTCGTCGATGAAATTGTGGATGATGGCGACATCAAAGAGAGGCAAATTGTTGAAGATTTCAGCTTCTTCTTTGCTCTTGATGAGCTGCTCTAGAGCGTCATCTCCAAGATCTTCATCACTTGACAGATCTATGGCTTCGCTGCGCAGGATGGCAGCAGCTGTGAGCTCTTTGCTGGTGTGTGGCTGAGGCACTTTGGCCTTCTGGGGCTTGGAGACGCGGGATACGTCTTCAGACTGCACACTGTCTTTAGGAGGTGCAGTTGCCAATGGCTTCGCCCTTGAGATTCTTGATGAAGGGGCTGGCTTTGAAGCTTTTGGCTTCTTCGACTGCTTTGGCTTCGGTACAGTAGGAGCTTCATCAGACTCAGAGTCAGCTGGAGGGTCATTCACGGCAGACCCTTGGACTAAGATGCGGGTGATGAGGCCCTCAAGGTTGGCATACGGACCGATGATATTGGGTTCTGCGTCGCGAGTGCCATCTGCCCTTGGTGCGGAGGGACCAGGGTTGAAGTTTAACCCAAATTTCTTCTTGTTCTGCTTCGCTGATTGTTGGGCAAACTGGAAGTTGCGCTTGAACAGATTGTCGTCACGACATCAGAGTAGTGACGACGGATGTGCATCATCAGGCTGTGGCCCACGAACCATGCATGGATAGAAGCTTTGGGCAATAGCTTCATCTCTGGACCTGGGTACAAGGTTCTTGTATAGGACGTCTCCCCACGTTCTTTTGATGGCACTTTTCTCAGCATACTCTTGGGTAGTGAAGCGGTATTTGAACCATTGTTCAGCCCAATAGCGTCGAATCCATTGGATTCGGGTCTTGCGCTGCCCATAATTCTCTTCAGGATCTGTTTTATACATTTCTGCCAGGTCTTCAGGCAGATCTTTGGACGTTCCTTCACGTCGCTGTCTGCCCCCCTTCCTTGCTGCTACTTCTGAAGCCATAAACTTTAACTTGAAAGGCTTCAAAACTTTCAAAGGCTTCAAAGGCTTTCCTTTTCTGGACCAACAGGAACTGGCTTCAGGAGAATTTATGTGATGCTGTAGGAATTCTGCAAATGAATGCAGACTATGAGAACCGAAGGATTCTCCCACGGACATGTACCTGTGACAACATTAAGGTGCGAGGGAAGGGGAAGAGGTCATATGCATTCTCAGAAGGTTTTGAAGATTAATCAGTTTAGAAGACATTGACCTCATCGTGCGAAGACATTCACTCATAGATAAGAAGTTGGTTCCAGATTTGTATGAACCCACAGATCAGTACAAGTGAGGAATCTAACTACTTCATGAAGCACAAGTGAATATACTAGGCATGTTATGAGATGTAGATTGAGAGATCTAACTTGTGTGAAGATAAACTTTTTATGGTAGAAAGTGACAGAACCATGAGATCAAAAGGGGCTGTAAAAAGAAGTTTTATTTACCACACTTGGAACTGCTAGACGGAAGTGGGAGATGATGCCGAGCAGTTCAGTCCTCCATGCCCTAACTTGGCGACGGAAGACACCTACGGCGACGACGGAGAGAATGATGTCCGCGGTCGGCGTGAGGACGGCGTCGGAGAGGTTGCGGCAGCGAAGCGCTTCGTCGCCGGCGTCGTCGAGAGCTAGCGGTGGCGCTAGGGTTCGTGCGAGGGTGGAAGAAGGATATAATGACCGCGGTAAGTGTGAATTTATAGGCACAGGGGCGGCACTGTGCTATTACATAGGTGCCCCTGGCGATTCGCATCTGAGGAACGCGTGGCCTGTTTGCGGAAGTTTTGGGGGCAGTTCCACATCCCACGCACGGCTGGATTGTCGGGCGGTCGTTCCTACTTCTCCGGATTTTATGTGGAGGAATGAGCATTGAAAACGGACTTTATGGTTGTCTCTATATCTTCTGCTGAAGGACGCAGTGAAGACATTCGACAGTTTCAATAGAATGCATATGACTTGGAGAGATAGAATTTGAGATAGAAAGCATAGAGAGATTAGGGTCCGATCACATTCACTTAGTTCAAAAGATTCAACCAAGAAGACATAGCTATAAGTGAATGCTGTAGAGGACAGAACACTAGTATGTATACATCTATATAATCAACGTAGTGAAGATAATCATGAAGACATGTTGAGTTCGAAGCCAAATCAAATGTGAAGACATTGCAAGGTAACGCCATGAGTGAAACACTTCAAAACAGAACATTTGGTGGTGGCGTTACCCACCGTATAGGAAGTATTAGACCCAGACACGGCGCACAATTATCGTGGCACTCTGAAGTCAAATTCCACATTAATGTATTCACACTTAGAATGTATGTCTTCATTGATTTGAAGATATACTTTACTTCGTGTGTTGCACATCTAAGTCATTAATATGCATAAGGGTTAGGATGTGTGCCTGATCACAGGACATTTGAGGATTCCAGGATATTTAGCTCACACTGTAACTTGCAAAACCTCTTCTCATCCAAAGGCTTGGTGAAGACATCTACCAATTGCTTTTCAGTGTTAACGTGTATGATATCAATGTCTTCCTTCACAACATGATCTTTGAGAAAGTGATGACGAATTTCAATGTGCTTTGTCTTCGAGTGCTGAACTGGGTTGTTGGCAATCTTGATGGCGCTTTCGTTGTCGCAGTAAAGTGGCACTTGCTTCAGATGAATTCCATAGTCCTTGAGTGTTTGCTTCATCCACAGAAGCTGAGCGCAGCAAGATCCAGCAGCAATGTATTCAGATTCAGCAGTGGAGAGAGATACACAGTTCTGCTTCTTTGAAGACCAACATACAAGTGATCGTCCTAGAAAGTGACATGTGCCTGATGTAGACTTGCGATCAACTTTGTCACGAGCATAATCAGCATCCGAAAATCCAACCAAATCAAACTCTGAGCCCTTTGGATACCATAATCCTAGAGTTGGGGTGTGAGCCAAATATCGAAGAATTCGCTTCACAGCTAAGTGATGCGACTCCTTTGGTGCCGCTTGAAATCGAGCACACATGCAAACACTAAGCATAATATCTGGCCTAGATGCACATAAATAAAGCAAAGAACCAATCATGGAGCGGTATACCTTTTGATCGAACTCTTTACCATTGTCGTCAGGACCTAGATGATGTTTGGCTGGCATTGGAGTTGTGAAGCCTTTGCAGTCTTGCATACCGAACTTCTTCAGGCAATCTTTGAGATACTTCTCTTGAGATATGAAGATGCCATTGCGTTGTTGTCGTATTTGAAGACCAAGGAAGAACTTCAGCTCCCCCATCATGGACATCTGATATTGCTCTTGCATCATGTATCCAAACTCTTCACTGTACTTCTGATTGGTGCAGCCGAAGATAATGTCATCCACATATATTTGGCACACAAACAGTTCACCATCATATGTCTTCATGAAAAGAGTGGGATCTAGGGAACCAGGTATGAAGCCTTTGCTCTTCAGGAAGTATTTGAGTGTGTCATACCAGGCCCTAGGGGCTTGTTTGAGGCCATACAGTGCCTTGTTGAGCTTGTATACCATGTCAGGATGTTTTGGATTTTCAAAGCCAGGCGGTTGTGCAACATACACTTCTTCTTCAATCTTGCCATTGAGAAAGGCACTTTTCACATCCATTTGATATAGAAGTATGTTATGATGATTTGCATAGGCCAGCAGAATGCGTATGGCTTCAAGCCTAGCCACAGGAGCAAATGTTTCATCAAAGTCAATGCCTTCCACTTGAGTATATCCTTGAGCAACGAGATGAGCTTTGTTTCTGACAACTTGACCATGCTCATCTTGTTTGTTGTGGTATATCCATTTGGTGCCTATTATGTTGTGCTTCCGTGGATCAGGATGCTTAACCAGTTCCCATACATTATTCAGCTCAAACTGTTGAAGCTCTTCTTGCATAGCTTGAATCCATTCAGGTTCCATGAAGGCTTCTTCAACTTTCTTAGGTTCTGATATTGAGACGAATACGAAGTGCCCACAGAAATTTGCTAACTGAGTTGCCCTTGAACGAGTGAGTGGACCAGGTGCATTGATGCTGTCAATTATTCTGTCAATCTGCACTTCATTGGCAACACGAGGATGTACAGGGCGAAGACTTTGCTCTTGCTGATCTGTGTTGTTGTTGGGAGGAATGTCTTCAGGCTGAGCATTGTCTTCATGTTGATCAGGTGCTGAGATGATAAGTTCTTCTTCAGGATGAGCTTCAGAAGGTATAATCTCTCCAGTTCCCATTAGCTTGATTGATTCACTAGCTGGAATCTCATCTAGCACATCTGGCAGTTGCTCTCTTTATGAACCATTTGTCTCATCGAACCGCACATCCACTGTTTCAACCACTTTGTAATGAAAGAGATTGAAGACTCTATAGGAGTGCTAATCCTTTCCATATCCAAGCATAAAGCCCTCATGTGCTTTTGGTGCAAACTTTGAGGTGTGGTGTGGGTCCTTGATCCAGCACCTTGAGCCAAATACTCTGAAGTAACTGACATTTGGCTTCTTGCCAGTTAGGAGTTCATAAGATGTATTGTTCAGAAGCTTGTGAAGATAAACACGATTGATTGTGTGGCATGCAGTGTGAATGGCTTCAGTCCAGAATTTTCTTGGAGTCTTGTATTCATCTAGCATTGTTCTGGCCATCTCAATGAGTGTTCTGTTCTTGCGTTCGACGATGCCATTCTGCTGTGGCGTGTACGGAGCTGAGAATTCATGTGTGATGCCCAAGGTATCAAGATATGTATCAAGGCCAGTGTTCTTGAATTCAGTGCCATTGTCACTTCTGATGTGTTTTATCTTGGCGCCAAAATTGTTCATAGCACGATTGGCGAAGCGTCTGAAGACATCCTGCACTTCAGTCTTGTAAAGGATTATGTGCACCCAAGTATATCTAGAGTAATCATCAACAATGACGAAGCCATAGAGGCAAGCAGTAGTAGTAAAAGTTGAGTAGTGAGTGGGGCCGAAAAGATCCATGTGGAGCAGTTCGAAGGGTTGAGTAGTAGTCATGATTGTCTTCGAAGGATGTTTTGCCCTTGTCATCTTCCCTGCTTCACAGGCACCGCATAAGTGATCTTTCTTGAACTTGACGCCCTCGATGCCTATGACATGCTTCTTCTTCGCAAGGGTGTGGAGGTTCCTCATGCCAGCATGCCCAAGCCTTCGATGCCAAAGCCAGCATTCTGAAGCTTTTGCAAGAAGACATACTGCAAGTTGTGGCCCTGCTGAGAAATCTACCACGTACAGATCATCTTTTCGATACCCTTCAAACACTAGAGACTTGTCAGATTCCATTAGTACTAGGCAACGATATTTTCCAAACATTACGATCATGTTCAAATCGCAAAGCATTGAGACAGACATTAAGTTGAAGCCAAGGGATTCAACAAGCATGACTTTATCCATGTGTTGATCCTTTGAGATTGCAACTCTACCTAGATCCAATACCTTACTTTTACCAGTGTCAGCAAATGTGATGTGGCTCTTGTCGGATGGACGTAAGGTTGAGTCCATAAGAAGGCTTCTTTTGCGAGTCATGTGATTTGTACACCCACTGTCAATAATCCATTCTGAAGACTTTGAAGGCGCTGGTGTCGTACCCTACAGTGCAGTTAGGGGGATAGGCTTCACGAAGAGAATTGTGAAGCAAAAACATTTGACGAACCAGTGGGTTATGAAAACTTAGATCCAGATTAGGACTAATAGGGAGAGTGGCATGCGATTCAGGAACGAAGTACATAATGATGCCATTCGGGCATTTTATCTTGTGCCCTACAAGATTTTTAAGGTCCCCAGCAATAGTGTCAGAAGATTTTGTTTTTCTGCTGGAGACCTTTCCCTACAAAAGAGAGTTAAGCTTTCTTAACCACCCACATCTTCAAGGGTGGCTTAGAAGCAATAAGTCTAAGTGCAGCATCTGAGAATTTTGGCTTTGAAGCCTTAGCAAACAGTCTTGCAGGTGGACAATAATACTCATAGGGATAAGCAGAATAATTTTTGGTCATATGAACATGACGGTTCGATGAACCGCTCTCATATTCATATGCCTGAGTATGGTTTCCCTGCAAAACATTTGCGTTAGTGTGACTCAGGTGAGTCCTCTGTTTGTAGGAAGCCTTTGGACCGTATGAAGCCTTTGGTCTGAGGTTTGTCTTCTTCAAGTGAGGTGTCATGAAGACATTCACAGGAAGATTTTCCAGACACTTTTTCTGAACCCAGATCTTCTTCGTAGGCGGTCCATTCCTGCAGTTAGTACCAATGTACCTGGCAAACACTTCACCATTCTGATTCTTAAACAGTTTATAGTTTGCATCAAAGGATTCATCAATAATAATGGGGTTAGCACATGTGAAGCCAGATAAATTGGATGGATCTGCTGAAGGTTCCTTTGCAGCAACCCATGTGGTTTTGGGGTACTGCTCAGGTTTCCAGTAAGAGCCATCTGCATTTATTTTCCTTACAAACCCAACACCCTCTTTCCTAGGGTTTCGATTCAGAATCTGCTTCTTGAGGACATCACATAATGTCTGATGTCCTTTAAGACTTTTGTACATCCCTGTTTCAAGCAATGTCTTCAACCTAGCATTCTCATCAGCAATAGCAGTGGTATCCTCAGCAGAGGGGTTAGTTACCACATCAACAGTTGAAGATATTGCAATAGCAGTAGCAGTGGAACATTCAGCAACAGAAGTAGCATTATCACGGTCAATGCATTTAAGACATGGTGGTTCAAATCCTTCCTGAGCGGAACTGATCTGTTCGGCGCGAAGTGATTCGTTTTACTTTTGAAGATCTTCATGAGCCGCTCTCAATTTCTCAAGTTCTTGCTTCCTTTGAAGATAATCATAGGAAAGCTTTTCATGAGTTGTTGAGAGAGTATCAAGACGATCTTCAAGTTCCTGATACTTAACATGAAGATTTTTTATGTCTTCAATTAAGGATTCAGATTGAGTCATTTCAGCACCCAACAGATCATCGCTTCTGTCTAACAGTTTTTGAATATGTTCCATAGCTTTCTATTGTTCAGTTGCAATTTTAGCAAGTGTTTTGTAGCTTGGTTTTGAATCACAATCAGAGTCATCGTCACTAGATGTTTGATAGCGAGTAGTGCGTGTGTTTACCTTGGCACCGCGTTCCATGAAGCAGTAGGTAGGAGTGGAGTCGTTCTTGTCATTTGCATCAGTGTCGGTGATGAAGTCATTGTCTTCAGTGTTGAAGATGGACTTGGCGACGTATGCTGTAGCCAGACTCGCAATGCCAGAATCAGACTCCTCCTCAGATTCCACCTCTGCCTCCTCAGAAGCGGACTCCTCCTCCGAATCCATTTCCTTGCCAACAAACGCACGTGCCTTGCCAGATGAGCTCTTCTTGTGTGATGAAGACTTTGAGGAAGATTTGGAAGAAGACTTTGAGTATTTCTTCTTCTTCTTGTCATCAGAATCATATTCCTTGCTCTTCTTCTTCCTTCTGTTCTCATTGTCCCATTGTGGACACTCAGAGATGAAGTGTCCAGTTTTCTTGCACTTGTGACATGTTTTCTTCTTGTAGTCATGAGCAGAAGCTTCATCATTCCTTGAGCTTGATCGTGAAGATTTTCTGAAGCCTTTCTTCTTGGTGAATTTTTGGAACTTTTTCACTAGCATTGCAAGTTCCCTTCCAATGTCTTCAGGATCATCAGAACTGCTGTCAGATTCTTCTTCAGATGAGGAAACTGCTTTTGCCTTCAAGGCACGAGTTCGCCCATAGTTTGGACCGTAGATATCTCTTTTCTCAGAAAGCTGAAACTCATGTGTGTTGAGCCTCTCAAGTATGTCAGACGGATCGAGTGTCTTGAAATCAGGACGTTCTTGAATCATCAAGGCTAGGATGTCAAACGAACTATCAAGTGATCTCAGCAGCGTCTTGACGATTTCATGTTTGGTGATCTCAGTGGCGCCAAGGGCTTGAAGTTCATTTGTGATGTCAGTGAGCCGGTCAAATGTGTGCTGGACATTCTAATTGTCATTTCGCTTGAAGCGGTTGAAGAGGTTGCGAAGAACACTGATTCTCTGATCTCTCTGGGTTGAGATGCCTTCATTGACCTTGGAGAGCCAGTCCCAGACCAGCTTGGATGTCTTCAAGGCACTCACACGGCCATACTGTCCTTTTGTTAGATGACCACAGATGATATTTTTGGCAGTAGAGTCCAGTTGAGTGAACTTCTTGACATCAGCAGCAGTGACACCTTCTCCAGCCTTAGGAACGCCGTTCTCGACGACATACCATAGGTCGACGCCAATGGCTTCAAGATGCATGCGCATCTTATTCTTTCAGTAGGGATATTCAGTTCCATCGAAGACAGGGCACGCAGCGGAGACTTTGATTATCCCTGCAGTCGACATAGCTAAAACTCCAGGTGGTTAAACCGAATCACACAGAACAAGGGAGCACCTTGCTCTGATACCAATTGAAAGTGCGTTATATCGACTAGAGGGGGGGTGAATAGGCAATTTTTATGAAAGTCTTCAAAACGTGGAAGTTATGAAGACAAACAGTAGAGATAAGCCTATCACTATGCAGCGGAAGTTAGATTACACTAGGCAAGCCATGGTCAAGTATTCAATAGAGTGAAAGCACAATGACAAGTAGCTACAGTGTAATAAGGATCAGGTAGGAAGAAGTTATGAAGCCAAACAAATCATACAGTTTCGTTGTGAAGACAAAAGGTATAGCAAGCATGCACTGGCTTCACAATGAGTAACAGTAAGTAAAAAGAAGTGAAGATGAAACCAGTGACTCGATGAAGACAATGATGTGTTGGACCAGTTCCAGTTGCTGTGTCAACTGTATGTCTGGTTGGAGCGGCTAGGTATTTAAACCTTAGGACACACAGTCCCGGACACCCAGTCCTGAACACGCAGCTCAGGACACCAAGTCCTCACCGTATTCTCCTTGAGCTAAGGTCACTTAGTCCTCGCCCAATCACTCTGGTAAGTCTTCAAGGTAGACTCCCAAACCTTCACAGACTTTGTTCACTGGCAATCCACAATGTCTCTTGGATTCTCTGAACGCGACGCCTAACCGTCTGGAGGATTCACAGTCCTCAAGTGTAATAAGTCTTCAGATCACACAGACAAGAAGACTTAAGTGATGCCCAATGTTCTCTGGCTCTGGGTGGTTAGGGCTTTTCTCCTCGCTAGGAATTTTCTCTCAAAGGCTTCGAGGTGGGTTGCTCTCAAACGACAAAAGCCGTGCACTGAAATCTGAGCAGCCAACCGATTATGGTTGTAGGGGGTGGGTTATTTATAGCCACTTGGCAACCCGACCTGATTTGTCCAAAATGACCCTGGGTCACTAAGGAACTGACACGTGTCTCAACGGTCAGATTTCAAACTCTCATGGCAACTTTACTTGGGCTACAAGCAAAGCTGACTTGTCCGGCTCTGGACAAGATTCGCTCTCATTGTCTTCACTCGAAGACATAGGTGTTTAGTTTGGGCATCACTTCAGTCATTCTAACTGGTTCTCCTGGACCCCACTTAACAGTACGGTGGTTCCTATGACTCAACACAAAATAAAAAGGAACTACGAAAGATCTAAGTCTTCGAGCTCCATAGGCTTCATAACGTGTCTTCTTTTGTCATAGTCTTCAATGTGAATATCTTCATATACCACCTTTGACTTCAATGTCTTCATACATTTTTAGGGGTCATCTCTGGTAGTAAAACCGAATCAATGAGGGACTTCTACCTGTGTTATCCTGCAATTCTCACAAACACATTAGTCCCTCAACTAGGTTTGTCGTCAATACTCCAAAACCAACTAGGGGTGGCACTAGATGCACTTACAGTATCCCTCTCGGATGGCTCGAACTCGGATGCCGAAGCCATCCCCGAGTGGCGCCCCAGGTCGAAGCCCCTGGCCGATTCGTAAGTATCCAAGGATGCCTTACATATATCCGATATTTATGATTGTAGTCTTAACACATTATATTGTGTGCTCCAGTCCAGCCTGCGATCTTCCCAAACTATCATCATCTTCGGGGAACTCGCTGGAGCCGGGGATGGTGGAGAGCGAGACGCCTCCGCGAGCCTCTCTGCCTACCACTACGGACGACACCGAAGTGTTGTCCCGAAGAGCCTCTCTGGGCCATGGAGAGGCGCGGGAGGCCGCCAAGACGACGCCAGAGGGTAACGCCTCGGCTGCCGAGAACATGGGGGAACCAACCCCCATGGAGACTGATGACGGGGGCCATGACCAATCCGGTCCCCAACCAAACACCATTCCGGAGACCCACACGGCTCAGGAATCGAGCGAGCAACCCCCTTTGAAGGAGGGGGAGCGTCGACTCCACCGACGACCTCCATCAACCCGGAGGCGCTGGACACTTTGGTGGAAGCACTTTGACGTGCTTCCGTCATGGAGGAGCACCGTACCCTGATGGGTGCTACCTCTTGAGCACTTGCGTTGGTTTTCCCTTGAAGAGGAAAGGGTGATGCAGCAGAGTAGCGTAAGTATTTCCCTTAGTTTTTGAAAACCAAGGTATCAATCCAGTAGGATGCCACGCACGAGTCCCTCGTACCTACACAAACAAATAAATCCTCGCAACCAACGCGATAAGGGGTTGTCAATCCCTACACGGTCACTTACGAGAGTGAGATATGATAGATATGATAAGATAATATTTTGGGTATTTTTATGATAAAGATGCAAAGTAAAATAAAAGGCAAAGGAAATAACTAAGTATTGGAAGATTAATATGATGGAAGATAGACCCGGGGGCCATAGGTTTCACTAGTGGCTTCTCTCGAGAGCATAAGTATTCACGGCGTGTAAACAAATTACTGTTGAGCAATTGACATAATTGAGCATAGTTATGAGAATATCTAGGTATGATCATGTATATAGGCATCACGTCCGAAACAAGTAGACTGACTCCTGCCTGCATCTACTACTATTACTCCACACATCGACCGCTATCCAGCATGCATCTAGAGTGTTAAGTTCAAGAGAACAGAGTAACGCTTTAAGCAAGATGACATGATGTAGAGGGATAAACCCCATCTTTTTATCCTCGATGGCAACAATACAATACGTACCTTGCTGCCCCTACTGTCACTGGGAAAGAACACCGCAAGATTGAACCCAAAGCTAAGCACTTCTCCCATTGCAAGAAAGATCAATCTAGTAGGCCAAACCAAACTGATAATTTGAAGAGACTTGCAAAGATAATGAATCATACATAAAAGAATTCAGAGAAGATTCAAATATTGTTCATAGATAAACTTGATCATAAACCCACAATTCATCGGTCTCAACAAACACACCGCAAAAGAAGATTACATCGAATAGATCTCCACAAGAGAGGGGGAGAACTTTGTATTGAGATCCAAAAAGAGATAAGAAGCCATCTAGCTAATAACTATGGACCCGTAGGTTTGAGGTAAACTACTCACACTTCATCGGAAGGGCTATGGTGTTGATGTAGAAGCCCTCTGTGATCGATGCCCCTCCGGCGGAGCTCCGGAACAGGCCCCAAGATGGGATCTCGTGGATACGGAAAGTTACGGCGGTGGAATTAGGGTTTTGGCTCCGTATCTGGTAGTTTGGGGGTACGTAGGTATATATAGGAGGAAGGAGTACGTCGGTGGAGCAACAGGGGGCCCACGAGGGTGGAGGGCGCGCCCAGGGGGGTAGGCGCGCCCCCTACCTCGTGGCCTCCTGGTTGATGTCTTGACGTAGGGTCCAAGTCCTCTGGATCATGTTTGTTCCGAAAATCACGTTCCCGAAGGTTTCATTCCGTTTGGACTCCGTTTGATATTCTTTTTCTTCGAAACCCTAAAATAGGCAAAAAACAACAATTCTGGGCTGGGCCTCCGGTTAATAGGTTAGTCCCAAAAATAATATAAAAGTGTATAATAAAGCCTAATAATGTCCAAAACAGAATATAATATAGCATGGAACAATAAAAAATTATAGATACGTTGGAGACGTATCAATGGGTACGGTGGTTGAGAAGGTTCAGTCCGCCAAAAGCGGGCTGAACGAAGCCTTCACTAGCCTATTAACAGGCTTTGAGGTATGCGATGTAATACTCTTAGCCGCTCTGCATATGCAAAACAATATGCCTATGTATAGATAGTAGCCCCTGAGACTCTGTTCGGCTTTTGAAAATAAAGGCCGAACAGAGGATCAAGTAATACTTGCAGGAGATAACATACTTGTCTATTTCGATAAACATGCTTCACTGTTAGTGGCGACCGCCCAGGCCGCTGAAGTATCCGAACTCAAGCGGAAGCTGGAGCTGGCCGATGAGGATCTCGTCCGCATCACAAGCCGTTTGATGAGGCGCAAAGTATGTTTGAAACAACTGTTTACACACCTGAAGTAATATGGCAATGCGGAGTCTAATCTCATGTGTTGCCCTGATCATATTTGCAGGTAGTGCGGCCGAGGTTGAGACCCTGAAGAGCACCCTCGCCCAAGCCAAGGAGCAGGCACGGGTGAGCCAAGCGGCCAATGACAAAGCGGCTATGGATTTAAAGGCCGAGCAGGTCACCCGCCGCAAGTATGAGGAGCGGGTGACCGAAGTGGAGCAGGAGCTCAAGGATTCCGCCAGCAAGTGCAAGGCCTTGGAGGATAAGAATAAAACCCAAGCGGTCAATCTCACCAAGGCTCTTCAGGAGGCCAAGGAGACGCGGACCGAGTCCCGAGCGGCTCACGAGGAAATCAAGCAGGCCGAACAGATAGCGGCTGGTAAGCCCTTTCTTTTACAGAGTATATTTGGCGGTCGGAGATATGCCTTGCTTAATCGACTATGGAGTTCTCCAGACGCCTTTGTGGATCTTCCAAGGAGTGCGGCCGACGCCGCGCAATTCTTTCGGGCCTAGGAGGGAAACACCACGAAGAAGCTCTTCTGGTCACAGTACCTGGCGCCAGAAAGGCCAGCGCTGCTAAACAACCATATGATGTAGCTGGCAGAGCTGCATAGCATGTCCGGTTTGGCCGTGAAGGACATCATAGTCCGGCTGTGGCCAGCCAGACCCATTCCTAGCAGCTACTTCGGCCTGGTCAAGCGACTTGGCGATGCCCTGCCCCGAGTTGAAGCTGTGAAGCGCTCGGCGTGCATAGAGGGTGCTCGGATGGCCTTTTCCTGTGTCAAGATGCACTGGGCGAAGATGAAGGTGTTGGGGAACATAGTAATTTCAAAAAAGTTCCTACGCACACGCAAGATCATGGAGACGCATAGCAACGAGAGGGGAGAGTGTCGTCCACGTACCGTCGTAGACCGTTAAGCGGAAGCGTTATAATAACGCGGTTGATGTAGTCGTACATCTTCACGATCAACCGATCCTCAGCACCGAACGTACGGCACCTCCGCGTTCAGCACACGTCCAGCTCAGTGACGTCCCGTGAACTCACGATCCAGTAGAGCTCGGTGAAGAGTTTCATCAGCACGACGGCGTGGTGACGATGTTGATGAAGCTACCGTCGCAGGGCTTCGCCTAAGCACCGCTACGATATAACCGAGGTGGATTATGGTGGAGGGGGGCATCGCACACGGCTAAGAGATCAACAGATCAATTGTTGTGTCTATGGGGTGCCCCCTGCCCCGTATATAAAGGAGCTAGGGGGAGGCGGCCGGCCAAGGAGGAGGGCGCGCCAAGGGGGGAGTCCTACTCCCATCGGGAGTAGGACTCCCTCTTTTCCTAGTTGGAGTAGGAGAGGAGAAGGAAAGGAGAGAAGAGAGAAGGAAAGGGGGGCGCCGCCCCCTCCTTGTTCAATTCAGACTAGAGGGGGAGGGGGTGCGCGGCTGCCCTTGGCCGCCCCTCCTCTTCTCCCACTAAGGCCCATTAGGCCCAATATACTTCCTGGGGGGTTCCGGTAACCCCCCGGTACTCCGGTAAATGTCTAAAACCTCTCGAAACCTTTCTGGTGTCTAAACATAGTCATCAATATATCGATCTTTACGTATCGACCATTTCATGACTCCTCGTCATGTCCGTGATCATATCCGGGACTCCGAAATACCTTCGGTACATCAAAACACAAAAACTCATAATACCGATCATCACAGAACTTTAAGCGTGCGGACCCTACGGGTTCGAGAACTATGTAGACATGACCGAGACACGTCTCCGGTCAATAACCAATAGCGGAACCTGGATGCTCATATTGGTTCCTACATATTCTATGAAGATCTTTATCGGTCAAACCGCATAACAACATACGTTGTTCCCTTTATCATCGGTATGTTACTTGCCCGAGATTCGATCGTCGGTATCTCAATACCTAGTTCAATCTCGTTACTGGCAAGTCTCTTTACTCTTTCATAATGTAACATCCCGTAACTAACTCATTAGTCACATTGCTTGCAAGGCTTATAGTGATGTGCATTACCGAGAGGGCCCGGAGATACCTCTCCGACAATCGGAGTGACAAATCCTATTCTTGATCTATGCCAACTCCACGAACACCATCGGAGACACCTGTAGAGCACCTTTATAATCACCCAGTTACGTTGTGACATTTGGTAGCACACAAAGTGTTCCTCCGGTATTCGAGAGTTGCATAATCTCATAGTCATAGGAACATGTATAAGTCATGAAGAAAGCAATAGCAGTAAACTAAAACGACCAAGTGCTAAGCTAACGAAATGGGTCAAGTCAATCACATCATTCTCCTAATGATGTAATCCCGTTGATCAAATAACAACTCATGTCTATGGCTAGGAAACTTAACCATCTTTGATCAATGAGCTAGTCAAGTAGAGGCATACTAGTGACACTATGTTTGTCTATGTATTCACACATGTATTATGTTTCCGGTTAATACAATTCTAGCATGAATAATAAACATTTATCATGAAATAAGGAAATAAATAATAACTTTATTATTGCCTATAGGGCATATTTTCTTAAGTCTCCCACTTGCACTAGAGTCAATAATCTAGATTACACAGTAATTATTCTAACACCCATGGAGTCTTGGTGCTGATCATGTTTTGCTCATGGAAGAGGCTTAGTCAGCGGGTCTGCAACATTCAGATCCGTATGTATCTTGCATATCTCTATGTCTCCCACCCGGACTTGATCCCGAATGGAATTGAAGCGTCTCTTGATGTGCTTGGTTCTCTTGTGAAATCTGGATTCCTTTGCCAAGGAAATTGCACCAGTATTGTCACAAAAGATTTTCATTGGACCCGATGCACTAGGTATGACACCTAGATCGGATATGAACCCCTTCATCCAGACTCCTTCATTTGCTACTTCCGAAGAAGCTATGTACTCTGCTTCACACGTAGATCCCGTCACGATGCTTTGTTTAGAACTGCTCCAACTGATAGCTCCACCGTTTAATATAAACATGTATCCGGTATGCGATTTAGAATCATCTGGATCAGTGTCAAAGCTTGCGTCGACGTAATCATTTACAAAGAGCTCTTTGTCACCTCCATAAACGAGAAACATATCCTTAGTACTTTTCAGGTATTTCAGGATGTTCTTGACCACTGTCCAGTGATCCACTCCTGGATTACTTTGGTACCTCCCTGCTAAACTAATAGCAAGGCACACATCAGGTCTGGTACACAGCATTGCATACATGATAGAGCCTATTGCTGAAGCATAGGGAACACTTTTCATTTTCTCTCTATCTTCTGCAGTGGTCGGGCATTGAGTCTTACTCAACTTCACACCTTGTAACACAGGCAAGAACCCTTTCTTAGCTTGATCTATTTTGAACTTCTTCAAAACTTTATCAAGGTATGTGCTTTGTGAAAGTCCAATTAAGCGTCTTGAACTATCTCTATAAATCTTGATGCCCAATATATAAGCAGCTTCACCGAGGTCTTTCATTGAAAAACTCTTATTCAAGTATCCTTTTATGCTATCCAGAAATTTTATATTATTTCCAATCAACAATATGTCATCCACATATAATATTAGAAATGCTACAGAGCTCCCACTGTAAATACAAGCTTCTCCAAAAGTCTGTATAAAACCATATGCTTTGATCACACCATCAAAACATTTATTCCAACTCTGAGAGGCTTGCACTAGTCCATAAATTGATCACTGGAGCTTGCGCACTTTGTTAGTACCCTTTGGATCGATAAAACCTTCAGGTTGCATCATATACAACTCTTCTTCCAGAAATTCATTCAGGAATGCAGTCTTTACATTCATTTGTCAAATTTCATAATCATAAAATGCGGCAATTGCTAACATGATTCGGACAGACTTAAGCATCGCTACGGTGAGAAGGTCTCATCATACTCAACTCCTTAAACTTGTCGAAAACCTTTTGCAACAAGTCGAGCTTTGTAGATCAGTAACATTACCGTCAGCGTCAGTCTTCTTCTTGAAGATCCATTTATTCTCAATTGCTTGCCGATCATTGGGCAAGTCAACCAAAGTCCACACTTTGTTCTCATACATGGATCCCATCTCAGATTTCATGGCTTCAAGCCATTTTGCGGAATCTGGGCTCACCATCGCTTCTTCATAGTTCGTAGGTTCATCATGATCTAGTAGCATGACTTCCAGAACAGGATTACCGTACCACTCTGGTGCGGATCTTACTCTGGTTGATCTACGAGGTTCGGTAGTAACTTGTTCTGAAGTTTCATGATCATCATCATTAGCTTCCTCACTAATTGGTGTAGGTGTCACAGAAACCGGTTTCTGTGATGTACTACTTTCCAATAAGGGAGCAGGTACAGTTACCTCATCAAGTTCTACTTTCCTCCCACTCACTTCTTTCGAGAGAAACTCCTTCTCTAGAAAGGATCCATTCTTAGCAACAAAAATGTCTTGCCTTCGGATCTGTGATAGAAGGTGTACCCAACAGTCTCCTTTGGGTATCCTATGAAGACACATTTCTCCGATTTGGGTTCGAGCTTATCAGGTTGAAGCTTTTTCACATAAGCATCGCAGCCCCAAACTTTAAGAAACGACAACTTTGGTTTCTTGCCAAACCATAGTTCATAAGGCGTCGTCTCAACGGATTTTGATGGTGCCCTATTTAACGTGAATGCGGCCGTCTCTACAGCATAACCCCAAAACGATAGCGGTAAATCAGTAAGAGACATCATAGATCGCACCATATCTAGTAAAGTACGATTACGATTCGGACACACCATTACTGTGGTGTTCCGGGTGGCGTGAGTTGCGAAACTATTCCGCATTGTTTCAAATGTAGACCAAACTCGTAACTCAAATATTCTCCTCCACGATCAGATCGTAGAAACTTTATTTTCTTGTTACGATGATTTTCAACTTCACTCTGAAATTCTTTGAACTTTTCAAATGTTTCAGACTTATTTCATTAAGTAGATATACCCATATCTGCTTAAATCATCTGTGAAGGTGAGAAAATAACGATATCCGCCATGAGCCTCAACATATTCATCGGACCACATACATCTGTATGTATGATTTCCAACAAATCTGTTGCTCTCTCCATAGTACCGGAGAACGGCGTTTTAGTCATCTTGCCCATGAGGCACGGTTCGCAAGTACCAAGTGATTCATAATCAAGTGGTTCCAAAAGTCCATCAGTATGGAGTTTCTTCATGCGCTTTACACCGATATGACCTAAACGGCAGTGCCACAAATAAGTTGCACTATCATTATCAACTCTGCATCTTTTGGCTTCAACATTATGAATATGTGTATCACTACTATCGAGATTCATCAAAAATAGACCACTCTTCAAGGGTGCATGACCATAAAAGATATTACTCATATAAATAGAACAACCATTATTCTCTGATTTAAATGAATAACCGTCTCGCATCAAACAAGATCCAGATATAATGTTCATGCTCAACGCTGGCACCAAATAACAATTATTTAGGTCTAATACTAATCCCGAAGGTAGATGTAGAGGTAGCGTGCCGACCGCGATCACATCGACTTTGGAACCATTTCCCACGCGCATCGTCACCTCGTCCTTTGCCAGTGTTCGCTTAATCCGTAGTCCCTGTTTCGAGTTGCAAATATTAGCAACAGAACCAGTATCAAATACCCAGGTGCTACTGCGAGCTCTAGTAAGGTACACATCAATAACATGTATATCACATATACCTTTGTTCACCTTGCCATCCTTCTTATCCGCCAAATACTTGGGGCAGTTCCGCTTCCAGTGACCAGTCTGCTTGCAGTAGAAGCACTCAGTTTCAGGCTTAGGTCCAGACTTGGGTTTCTTCTCTTGAGCAGCAACTTGCTTGCTGTTCTTCTTGAAGTTCCCTTCTTCTTCCCTTTGCCCTTTTTCTTGAAACTAGTGGTCTTGTTGACCATCAACACTTGATGCTCCTTCTTGATTTCTACCTCCGCAGCCTTAGCATTGCGAAGAGCTCGGGAATTGTCTTATCCATCCCTTGCATATTATAGTTCATCACGAAGCTCTTGTAGCTTGGTGGAAGTGATTGGAGAATTCTGTCAATGACGCTATCATCCGGAAGATTAACTCCCAGTTGAATCAAGTGATTACAACCCAGACATCTTGAGTATATGCTCACTGACAGAACTATTCTCCTCCATCTTGCAGCTATAGAACTTATTGGAGACTTCATATCTCTCAATCCGGGCATTCTGCTGGAATATTAACTTCAACTCCTGGAACATCTCATATGCCCCATGACGTTCAAAACGTCGTTGAAGTCCCGGTTCTAAGCCGTAAAGCATGGCACATTGAACTATCGAGTAGTCATCAGCTTTGCTCTGCCAGACGTTCTTAACGTCGTCAGTTGCATCAGCAGCAGGCCTGGCACCCAGCGGTGCTTCCAGGACGTAACTCTTCTGTGCAGCAATGAGGATAATCCTCAAGTTACGGACCCAGTCCGTGTAATTGCTACCATCATCTTTCAACTTTGCTTTCTCAAGGAACGCATTAAAATTCAACGGAACAACAGCACGGGCCATCTATCTACAATCAACATAAACAAGCAAGATACTATCAGGTACTAAGTTCATGATAAATTTAAGTTCAATTAATCATATTACTTAAGAACTCCCACTTAGAAAGACATCCCTCTAATCTCTAAGTGATCACGTGATCCAAATCAACTAAACCATAACCGATCATCACGTGAAATGGAGTACTTTTCAATGGTGAACATCACTATGTTGATCATATCTACTATATGATTCACGCTCGACCTTTCGGTCTCAGTGTTCCGAGGCCATATCTGCATATGCTAGGCTCGTCAAGTTTAACCTGAGTATTCTGCGTGTGCAAAACTGGCTTGCACCCGTTGTAGATGGACGTAGAGCTTATCACACCCGATCATCACGTGGTGTCTGGGCACGACGAACTTTGGCAAGTGCATACTCAGGGAGAACACTTTTTATCTTGAAATTTAGTGAGAGATCATCTTATAATGCTACCGTCAATCAAAGCAAGATAAGATGCATAAAAGATAAACATCACATGCAATCAATATAAGTGATATGATATGGCCATCATCATCTTGTGCTTGTGATCTCCATCTCCGAAGCACCGTCATGATCACCATCGTCACCGGCGCGACACCTTGATCTCCATCGTAGCATCGTTGTCGTCTCGCCAATCTTATGCTTCTACGACTATCGCTACCGCTTAGTGATAAAGTAAAGCATTATAGGGCGATTGCATTGCATACAATAAAGCGACAACCATATGGCTCCTGCCAGTTGCCGATAACTCGGTTACAAAACATGATCATCTCATACAATAAAATTTAGCATCATGTCTTGACCATATCACATCACAACATGCCCTGCAAAAACAAGTTAGACGTCCTCTACTTTGTTTGTTGCAAGTTTTACGTGGCTGCTACGGGCTTAAGCAAGAACCAATCTTACCTACGCATCAAAACCACAACGATAGTTTGTCAAGTTGGTGCTATTTTAACCTTCGCAAGGACCGGGCGTAGCCACACTCGGTTCAACTAAAGTTGGAGAAACTGACACCCGCCAGCCACCTGTGTGCAAAGCACGTCGGTAGAACCAGTCTCGCGTAAGCGTACGCGTAATGTCGGTCCGGGCCGCTTCATCCAACAATACCGCCGAAACCAAAGTATGACATGCTGGTAAGCAGTATGACTTATATCGCCCACAACTCACTTGTGTTCTCTCGTGCGCAATACATCACGCTCAACTAAAGTTGGAGAAACTCACCCGCCAGCCACCTGTGTGCAAAGCACGTCAGAACCGAGTCTCGCGTAAGCGTACGCGTAATGTCGGTCCGGGCCGCTTCGATCCAACAATACCGCCGAACCAAAGTATGACATGCTGGTAAGCAGTATGACTTATATCGCCCACAACTCACTTGTGTTCTACTCGTGCATATAACATCAACATAAAACCTAGGCTCTGATGCCACTGTTGGGGAACGTAGTAATTTCAAAAAAATTCCTACGCACACGCAAGATCATGGTGATGCATAGCAACGAGAGGGGAGAGTGTTGTCTACGTACCCTCTAGACCGAAGCGGAAGCGTTGACACAACGTAGAGGAAGTAGTCGTACGTCTTCCGATCCAACCGATCCAAGCACCGTTACTCCGGCACCTCCGAGTTCTTGGCACACGTTCAGCTCGATGACGAGTGCAACTATCCCTAGCAAAGCTTGGTTTTGGTAATTCCATAACAACATATAGCTCATTGAGCTAATGCTATTCCAAGATAATATTTCAGGAAAGCTCAATGATTGGCATGGCATGGATAGAAAGTGGAACCCTCAAAATGCTAAGGACACAATGGATTGGCTCAAAAGCTCAAGACCTTCTTTTACTTTTAGTGATCCAAGATCACATTGAGTCCATAGGAAAAGCCAATACTATCAAGGAGGGATGAGGTGTTGCTTAATGAGCCTCTTGCTCATGTGCTTAATGATATGCTCCAAACCCTCAACTACTTTCCCATATCCACATATGACCTAAATCTAAGCCAAACTCGGTCCTACCGATTTTTCCTATCCGGCGCCACCGAGTTTCACTTGTCATAGCCACTGCCAAACCCTAGCATTCCTACCGATAAGGATCTCGGTCCCACCGAGATGGGTTGCAAACTCTCTGTTTCCCTTTCGTAACTTTTCGGTCCCACCGAAAGAGCGAATCGGTCCCGACCGAGATTGCAATGTAAACTCAGTGTTTCCCCTTTGTAACTTTTCGGTCTCACCGAGTTCCACTCGGTCTCACCGAAAGAGCAAATCGGTCCCACCGAGTTTGCCTGACCAACTCTCTGGTTAGCTAATTACCAAATCGGTCTCACCGAGTTTGTGTAATCGGTCTCACCGAGATTACGTTATGCCCAAACCCTAACCGATATCGGTCCTACCGAGTTGCATGTCAGTCCCACCGAAAATCACTAACGGTCACTAGGTTTACATTTTCGGTCCGACCGAGTTTTTGATTCGGTCCCACCGAGATTGGAAAACTGTGTAACGGTTGGATTTTGTGTGGAGGCTATATATACCCCTCCACCTCTTCTCATTCAGTGGAGAGAGCCATCAGAACACACATACATTCCAACTCATTTGTTCTGAGAGAGAATCACCTACTCATGTGTTGAGACCAAGATATTCCATTCCTACCATATGAATCTTGATCTCTAGCCTTCCCCAAGTTGCTTTCCACTCAAATCTTCTTTCCACCAAATCCCAAATCCTATGAGAGAGAGTTGAGTGTTGGGGAGACTATCATTTGAAGCACAAGAGCAAGGAGTTCCATCATACACACCATTTGTTACTTCTTGGAGAGTGGTGTCTCCTAGATTGGCTAGGTGTCACTTGGGAGCCTCCGACAAGATTGTGGAGTTGAACCAAGGAGTTTGTAAGGGCAAGGAGATCGCCTACTTCGTGAAGATCTACCGCTAGTGAGGCAAGTCCTTCGTGGGCGATGGCCATGATGGGATAGACAAGGTTGCTTCTTCGTGGACCCTTTGTGGGTGGTTGCTTCTTCGTGGACCCTTCGTGGGTGGAGCCCTCCGTGGACTCGCGCAACCGTTGCCCTTGGGTGGAGCCCTGTGTGGACTCGCGCAACCGTTACCCTTCGTGGGTTGAAGTCTCCATCAACGTGGATGTAGGGATAGCACCACCTATCCGAACCACGGGAAAAACATCCGTGTCTCCAATAGCGTTTGAATTCTCCAAACCCTTCCCTTTATATTCTCGCAAGTTGCATGCTTTACTTTCCGCTGCCCATAAACTCTTTGCATGCTTGCTTGAATTGTGTGATGATTGCTTGACTTGTTCCAAAATAGCTAAAATCTGCCAAGAACTAAAATTGGGAAAAGGTTAAGTTTTTATTTGGTCAAGTAGTCTAATCACCCCCCTCTATACATACTTTCGATCCTACAAGTGGTATCAGAGCTTTGGTCTCCATTTGCTTGATCTCCATAGCTTTTGGTGGTCATAGCCTTGGTTTCACAACCTAGGAGAGTATGGCGTCTAGCGAGGGAAATTGTCACCGTAGAGGTCCTTACTTTGATGGTACTAATTTTGCTAGTTGGAAGCATAAAATGAAAATGCATATTCTTGGACATAACCCCGCCGTTTGGGCTATTGTGTGTGTTGGTTTGCAAGGTGACTTCTTTGATGGGAAAGAACCAAACCGTGAAGCTACCGCGGATGAGTTGAAGATGTTGCAATACAATGCTCAAGCTTGTGATATTCTCTTCAACGGATTGTGCCCCGAAGAATTCAACAAAATCAGCCGCCTTGAGAATGCAAAGGAAATTTGGGACACTTTGATTGATATGCATGAAGGTACCGACTCCGTCAAGGAATCCAAGTTGGATGTGCTTCAAAGCCAACTTGACAAGTTCAAGATGAAGGATGGTGAAGGTGTCGCCGAAATGTACTCTAGGCTTGCTCTCATCACAAATGAGATTGCCGGCTTAGGAAGTGAAGAGATGACCGATAAATTCATCATCAAGAAGATCCTAAGAGCCTTGGATGGAAAATATGATACAGTGTGCACATTGATCCAAATGATGCCCAATTACAAAGATCTCAAGCCAACGGAAGTGATTGGAAGAATTGTTGCTCATGAGATGTCACTTAAGGATAAAGATGAACTTCACAACAAATCAAGTGGTGCCTACAAAGCCTCATGTGAAGCCCCTACATCATCAAGTGAGAAACAAGACTTCAATGAAGAATTGAGCTTAATGGTGAAGAACTTCAACAAGTTCTACAAGAGTAGAAGCAAAGATAGAAGCTCCAAGTCAAGGTCCTACAATGACAAAAGATCTTCTAGTCGAGAGAGAAACTTTTACAATTGTGGAAGACCCGGACACTATTCCAATGAGTGTACGGCTCCCTACAAGAGAAGAGAAGATTCTCCAAAAAGAATAAGCAAAGGATCACCACCAAGAGAGAGAAGGAGTAGAGATGATCGTTATGAACGAAGATACTCACGGAGAAGCAAGGATTCAGAAAGGAAGGAAAAATCATCAAGGAGCTACACAAGACGAAGACATCAAGCTCATGTTGGTGAATGGGTATCCGGCTCCGACTCCGACAGCCACTCCGAGAGAAGTTATCACTCCGACTCCGAAGATACTCAAGATGAAGGTGTTGCCGGTCTAGCACTTGTGTCAACCAACTCCTACGACATATTTGACTCACCAAATGAAGGAATTGGAAGATGCTTCATGGCCAAAGGTCTTAAGGTAACACACCCCGAGTATGTTGATTTCAATAGTGATGAAGATGACTTGTTAGGTGATGATTTGCTTGGTGACAACTCTAGTGATGAATACTATGATGAAATACCAATTAATCATGCTAATCAAGATAAAACGAATGACAATGATAAGGAGAAGATTGAGGCTCTAACTAAAGAACTAAAAACTCTTAAGTTAGTTCATGACACTATCTTCGAAGATCACCGAGAACTTTTAAGAGCTCATGAGAAACTACGCTTTAAAGCTCAATCTTGAGCAAGAGCATGAGTTCTTAAAGGCAATCAATGATGATCTCCGCAAGAAAAGTTCTTTTTACATTGCCAAGCGTTTACTCTTATCCACTTACATGCCTCAAGTCAAATCTAACAAGAAAGATTCCTCCTCTAGTAGTAACAATGATCATGCTAAATCCAATATTGTTGCTTCTAGTAGTTCTCTTGATTCCACTAATGATTCTCTTAGCCAAGTTACACTTGAGCAAGAAAATAGCTTATTGAAGGGAATTATAGAGAAAGGAGTGTACAAGAGCCTTGCCGGGAGTAAGCAATTCGAGGAAATTGTGTGCAAGCAAGGAATGCACCGGAAGAATCAAGGTGTTGGTTTTGAACGAAAGTTCAATGCCAATGGAGTTGAATGGGAAGAAGATCAATACCCCAAGACGAAGTTTGTCACTCAACAAGAGAAGTATACTTCTTTCAAGGGGACACAAGCTCAAGATGATCTTCCACCACAAGACTACGAGCAAAAAGGCAAGGACAAGCTTCAAGAGGAAATTGATGCATTTGAAGAAGCTCCTAAGACCTTAGTCAAGTGGATTCCCAAGACTACTTCAAGTTCCACTTCATCAAGTACGACTACAACTCCAAGGATTCCCATCAAGATGATGTGGATCCAAAAGAAGAAGAACTAGAGAGTTCTTGAGGGTGACTCCGCCAACATACTTCACTCTTATCATTTTGGCAAGAACAAGTGCAATCAACTTCCACATCTTGCACTAGTTCAAGGAGTCACAAACCCTCTTGTTGGTAAGACAAGGGACAAGGTAACCTAAAGTTTTCATGGACATCATCTTTTGTGTGCATCACTCTATGTCTATGGATATCCTTGTTTGTTCCTTGTGGGACTAACCCATGTAGGTATTGAAAGTGCAATTCACTCAAAAGGATAGCTCCAAGAGATCTACATCAACATTGAGCATCCACATCTTCAATATCTACATGAAGTCATCATCGACAAAACCCAAGGTTAGTTCATCCCTCTTAGGGGGGATATCACATCTAGGGGGAGCTTTACTCTAAGACTTGAGCTAAAGCAACTATAAAGATGTGAACAAAACAATGCTTTATGTAAAAGTGGTAACCCCACTTGAGCTTAAACGATGAGTATGACCTACGATCAAGTGTTCTCACTTGACTCCTAAGTCAATATACTCATATATAGATGACCTAGTCATCGCAAATTGCTTGATAGATGCTAGAATTGGTTGTGCATGCTTTGCCACATATTTCATTTTCTATCTTATTGTGTGAGCATGTTGGTTGCATATTTTACTCATTCAAGGATATCCACTTGTTGTTTTGATTGTTTGGCTTTATCTTCTTTTGCCAAGTGGATGGACAAGAATGCCTAAGAACCTCCTCTAGCTATCTATGCTTTTCTCGTCTCAAACTCTATTCATGCTGCATCACAAAATTTGATCAAGTCAGATTCGAACCACTCTGTGTGAGGAGCGCTCGGAGTCCCCGATTCGTCATAGACTTAAACTTCCAAAACCTCTTTATGAATCTCGGTCTGACCGATACTCCATTTTCGGTCCTACCGAGTTCATTAAGTTGATCTAGGTTTTTGATCTCGGTGCAACCGATTTGAACTTTTCGGTCACACCGAGTTGCAATAACTGCACACAGTTTTGCATCTCGGTGCCACCGAGTTGTTCCACTCGGTCACACCGACAGGGTCGGGCTATATATAGTGACGGGCAGAATTTTGGAAATTTCTCTGAAACCTCCTCGCCCGCGCAATAGCCTGCTCTGCCCCCGAGGTCTCCGGATCGTCTCCTTGCCGCCAGTAGCCTCCAGTCGCTAGTCTTCGCCGCCGTCAACGGATTTCTGCCCCGCCGTTGCCGCCATAGCAAGTCCACGCCGAACTAGGGTATGGACTTGATCATTGTGCTATTCCTCAATCTGATTCCCAGCACATTGTGATCATCATGAATCTTGCCACGATTGATAAACTTCTATCCAGTCAAAACGCTCGTAGATTAGGTTTAATTCAAAAATTTTAGGGTTAGGTTTCCGCCGAAACCATCTCGGACCCACCGAGTTGAAAAACTCGGTCCCACCGATCTGGCTTTTGCCATTGCACAAGTTAAACTCGGTCTGACCGAGAATAACTTATCGGTGCGACCGATTTTGGAATTCTGTGAAACCCTAGCAGTCTCGGTGCCACCGAACTGTGACTCGGTCTGACCGAGTTCACCAGTTCTGGTGCCAAAACTGCTTCGGTGTCACCGAGTTTGAAAATCGGTAGATCCGAGATGCTTTCTGTGGAAAACTAAAACTAAGTTTTTGAATTAATCTTTTGCAAAAATCTCTGCTTTTTGTGATGCTCATCCACTCTATCTCTTCTATAATCTATTCACAGGGTCAACAGTCAGTTTGCAACATGTCTGATCAAAGTGACAGCCAGAACCTCTCAGAGCAGCAAGTTGTGATGAGTGAGGGCACTAGCCCCTCAAGTTCTTCTGATGATGGCAGCAGAAGCACCCCCAGCAATCTGCCTAAGGCTGCCATACGTCAAAGGAAGAAGAGAACGTCTGATTCTGAGGATGAAGACTATGTGGCAGAGGAAGAGGCCACTTCCAAGAGGGTTGAGCCAGCTCAAGGCTCAAAGCCAGGCCTGAAAATCAAAAGGCCAGCAGGCAGGCAGCCCATGTCTAAGGCTAGAGCCTCCACTGAGAAGTCTGCTCCCATTGAGCCCGTTGCAGCTGAGGGCAAGAAGAGGAAAGAGAGAGTAAAGAAGACTGTAGCCAAAGTGCTTGGGAAAGCCTCCATCATGGTAGAAGAGGATGAGGATTAAGAGGACAGCTGCAGATCAAAAGAGGAGCTGTGGATATGCCCCTCAGATTCAAGAGCTCATCAACTCCAAGATGGGCACGGGCATATATTTGTTGGATAAGGAACACCTGCCCATCCGTCCAGATTTTGAGAACAATGAAGTTGTGATGACAGAGAATGAGCCATCGTCTGCACAAGCATTTGCAAAGAAGGAGAAGGCGAAGAAGGAGAAAGCTGCCAGGATGCCTACTCAAGAGGAGGCATCTGAGTACTTCTTGAAGACCAAACAAGAGCAGCTCAGTTACTTGATTGCATCCTCGCTGAGAATTGAGCAAAGTCTAGCCAACCTCACTAAAAATCAGCAGAGCCTAGAGAGGATCATGGAACAGAAGTTCTATGACTTGGATGTCAAGGTAACAGAAGTCCAGTCTGTAGTGGAGCAGCTCCAGGAGGACATGAATGAGAGGAGAGGCAGGACCACAACTCATGCTTTTTCTAGAGTGCCACGAGGTCCGAGGTCGTCTGCACTGCCAGTTGCTGACACCAGAGCTACAACGTCTGCACCAGCCACAGCCTCAGCTCCAGCGTCTACCTCAGCTCCAACTCCAGCGACTACTTCAGCATCTACCGAAGCCTTCGTCCTTGGAGTGATCCGGACTCCACCACCACCTGAAGATCAAGCCTGAGCGACGACTTAGCACTATGCATTTTCTAGGAACTTTTTGGTAACTTGTTGCCAAAGGGGGAGAAGATGTATAGATCATAGGCTTCGAGAGAGAGAGTGTTGCTTTTCTCTCTTGCTTTATTTGGTGGCTTTTCGAACCTTTTCTGCTTTTGAGTGCTTGATACTATGTCATTATTTGTGAGACATCGATGATCATGTGTTTGATCATAAGCTACACTTAATGCTTGCTTAAATATTATCATGCTATCTATCGTTGTGATCATTCACTATTCTTGGTGATGAGTGCATGTTTTTCATTCTTATCATTTTGAGCGCTCCACCAAGATGTATGTGACATGGAAGAGTAACCCATGACTCTAACTCTTTGTGCATTTGCAGTCCAAAGCAAATTTTAAATATGCACAAATTTAGGGGGAGCTCTTACTTATCACATACTTCTCAAAGCGACGATATACTTCATGCTTATTATCATTTGTCGAAGCTTTGATCTATATGTTGTCATCAATTACCAAAAAGGGGGAGATTGAAAGTGCAACTATCCCTAGGTGGTTTTGGTAATTCATAACAACATATAACTCATTGAGCTAATGCTATTCCAAGATGATTATTTCAGGAAAGCTCAATGATTGGCATGGCATGGATGTGAAAGTGGAACCCTCAAAATGTTAAGGACAAAGGATTGGCTCAAGCTCAAAAGCTCAAGACTCTTCATTTTATATTTTAGTGATCCAAGATCACATTGAGTC